>NW_025048968.1:0-44307 GCF_019279795.1 Protopterus annectens | reverse complement strand
AAAGCCAATCATCTCTCCATTGGAGAAAAGGGCAAATTTCCCATAACAGCCAAGCAAATTTTTCCCCTGTTAAAAAATTTGCGGAAGTGGCTGTTCGTGATTTTCAGCTTTCACTATTTACTTGTCGAGCCTTAGGTATTTGAACACCTGAAGCTTCACTGTTATAATATAGACCTGACTGTATGCTAATGGCACTATCAGTGACTGCTGATTTGATGTGGAAAGTGTTACCACCCCTCTACTCCTATGCCACACAAATACAATGTGTGACAGATGTGACTGTATTTCAAACTTTGATTCCATGGTGTCTCAAACAGCAGTCAGTACATATGGCAATGAACAGTTTGCCAAAATGCACAGCTCACCTCCTGCTCCACCCACACCCACATCACACACACATATGCATATGTGCAGCTCATTACCAGACCCATTCCCAAACAACAAACACCTCAGAAAAGTATACCTCTGGAAACCACAGTACATATAATAGTTCATGTACCAATGTCTCAACTGTCAAACACCTTAGACAAAACACAAAATCAAACCTATTATTCATAGGTAATTACATCATGAAACACATTGATGTCCATGTCACCAGGCTACATATGGGAAAAGTCACAGTTAGCTGTCTGTGGGTTGACACAATACACCATACCACACATTGCCACAGCTCAAGGAATATCAGGTAACATAATGATGACATCATAGTTCTTGTAGGTGTGTACAACTAGGGACATACTTCACCAGACTGTATGCAGACACATTAAACTTTGTAAATCCACAGAACGAAGTAGAAAATAAAAACGGTTGTCCAAACGAGTCTAGGTGCCAAAAAGTAACGTAGTTTATTTACACAAAGAAAAAACACGTTTTCGCTTCTGGTACACAGAAGCTTCTTCAGCTTACCAACTAGCAACAGTTCACTTCTTTTAACCTGTTAGTGATCAGGTGGTTAATTGAAACATTCAAAAATTTAAAGGTGAAGTACCTGCTTGAGCAGGAAGCAACATTAGCGTGAACGTTGATATTAGCACTCTTGTGGCCATGACCACATATATAAAACCACAATTAAATTTATGTTTAAAAGTTGAACATTTACAAATATTCGAAAACAATTGCCGACAGTAGTGCTGGTCAATGAAATTATATGATATAAAATTATGTCTATGTAAAATGTTCACTGGTTCAATATGCATAGTTAAAAATACATGATTAAAAATTAAAAATTAAAAATTGAAAATTAAAACTTAAAAATCAATTTAGACAATATACAATCAACACTAACTAACAGTAATAACATGCCTGACCTAACCACCATCATAGTTCATGACTCAATCTAGTGGATACTGTTAGTTGTTAGACTAGTGGGGAGATAGATTTGTTTGAAAATGTGATTTAAGATCGAGTCGGCACAATTATTTCTTGGTTCATATTTAAAGAAATATGAAATGTTAAACTTGCCTTCTCTTAAAACTATATCGTGCTATCTCCCAATGCCATAATAACCCTGAAGGGGTATTTACTTCCATATAAGAAGGGTCTTGGTGGGACTGAATACATAAGGTGGATGTAAAGTAAATTGGTATCACATGACCACGGCCGTGATGTTGTTGGGATATTACTTTGATTTAATATGATGTCATAAAACATTACCTACAGATTTACCTTAAGTAACTCCTGTATTTTAAAATACAGGCTATATTACAGCTGTCGTTTAAACCCGGGTATGAGAAGGCATCTAGTTGTAATTGCCATTCTAACTCACGGGTTTCTAACAGTAATGCCTGAGGTCCTCCCCTTTTGTCACAAAGAACCTGGTCTATGCCCATGAATTTAAAACTGTGGCCATGATTGTCCCATATGTGTTTTGAAAGGGCATTATCAGTCTTGTTGTTCCTGATAGCGTACAAATGTTGGTACATGCGGTCCCTGAACCGACGGTCAGTCTTACCAACATAGAATGCATTACAGCATTCACAAAAGGCTATATACACAATGGATTTAGTGTTGCAACTGATTTTATGATTAATGGTGTACTTCCTATTACCAATGCTAAAGGAGTTCCCTATTCTTAAATGTGTACACCATTTGCAACAACCACAGGAAAAAGTGCCTTTTAGTCTGGACATGAAGTCTGTTGAATGATTTCTTTGTAACAAATCCTTCAAGTTGGAACCTTTTTTGAAGGTGAACCGTGGAGTCTTGCCCAGTCTGTCATGTAATCCAGCATTGGTGATAAAGTACCAGTTCTTGCGGATTATGGAACAAAGAAGACCTGACTGTAAATTAAATGGAGAGACAAAGGCTATCGAGAAGTTGGTGTCACAATGATTGAAAAGGGTTGCCATATTGTTAGCCTCACCTGAGGGTGGATTGTCATTAGATTGAGTGATGTTCACCTCAATGCTTTCATACACATTAGCTTGAAGTAATGGTAAATAAAAACCTTCACTGCTTTGATGACACTTCCTCTGTCAGGTCGAAGATGAGTTCCACAGGATACCCGCTGCCAAACATGTCCGCAAGTAGTGAGCATTCCTGCTCAAGGCCTCGGAGTACTACACACGGGCAGCCCTCACAAGTTGCCCTTTGACAATCGATCTCTTTTGTTTCCAAGGATGGCAGCTTGAGAAATGTAGAAACGAGTTGCAATATGTGGCCTTTCTGTGGATTGTTGAACAGAATCTATTGTTGATGGTGTCCTTGGATAATTCAACATCAAGATAATCAATCGTAGATGTTGAAAAATGATGCGTGAATTTCAAGAACTCGGTGGTAGAGTTCATGTATGATAGTAAGTTTAAAGCATCATTTTCACTGCCTTGAAAAAAGAATGAAGACGCGTCATCAAGGAATCGAGTGTAAATCCTAGAGTGATTCACAAATGGTTCATAGTTGAACAAGAAATTCTTCTCCCAGTAGGCCACAAACATATTTGCCACACTGCTCCCACATGGGGACCCCATGGCTATGCCTTTCTTTTGCAGAAAGTAGTCACCATCAAACAAAAAGAAATTAGAGGACAGTACTATGTCCAAAAGTACTGTAACTAAATAAATGTCGTTATTGCATGCTCCACAGTCCTTCAGCATGAGTTCGATCCATTCAATAGCCACATCATGTGGTATTGATGTGTACAGATCGACAACGTCGATTGTTAAAAAATTGTAACTAGGATCAAAATCAATATCATTGATCGAGCTGAGAAAAGACCAGGAGTCTTTGCAAATTTGAGGGATGTTCTTAAGGTATTTGCTGATGATGCTTTCAATAAATCGTGCACACGGATGGGTGATTGAATTTCTGCCATCCACCAAGGCTCTCATTGGTGGATCTGAAAGGTTTTTATGCATTTTAGGGATCCCAAACATGACAGATACCTTCGGATATGAAATGTCAATGAAATTGTACATGTCTATATTGATTCTTCCCTCCAGGTAGAGATCCCTAAAATAACCCTTGATCCTATTGTAACTCGTGTTTAACTCATTCAAGGATGAGTTAACATAAGCTGGTGTATCAAGTACTGAAGCCATCCGTCTACTGTATTCAGTTTTGTCAAAAATCACCAAGCCACCACCCTTGTCTGGTTTGGTAACCCTTACTGCAGAGTTACTGATTTTATTTAAAGCCATGAATTGGTCTGGGGAAATGTTCTTACAAGATTTGTCAATTCCCCTAGCAGCCTGTAGTTGCCTAAAATCCAATTCGCAAGCCTTTTCAAATATACACAAACCAGGATGTAAGGGAGGGTTGAAGGTGCTTGGTAGTTTCAGGCCAGTGGTAGACCCAGGCAATTCATTGTTGAAGAAGATATTCAGGTTGAGTTTACGCACAAACAGCTTCAAGTCCATTAGTGTTTTAGCTAGTCTGAAGCCATTGTCAGGTACAAAATTCAACCCTTTGATAGTAATTCAGTTAATTCTTGATCAACTACAACTTCAGAGAAGTTGTAAATGAAGAAATCGCCTTTTTTGTTTGAATGAACTATCGGGTACCCCACGTTGCTAGTGGGCCCAGTTTGTTCGGTAGGCCCAACCTCTACCAGTGAATGGTTTAGTTCTTGTACTTGTTCCTCTGGAATCGGTTGTTTTTCCTAAAAGGCTTTTGATTACCGTTCTTGTTTTTATTATTGTTAAAAGATTTAATTCTTTTACTTCTCCGAGGTCCCTGCCCACTCGAAGAGTTGCCTTGGTCATTATCAGAATTGCTATGAATAACAGTGTCTTCTTCTCTGTCATCACTGTGAAAACAAGCCTGTTCTGGTTCATCATGTCTAGCCACACTGCTCAATTTTCTAGCCAGATTTGGGTAGGCTGATTTATTTTGATAAGCATGCCTGTCCCTCTCGAGTTTCTTGACTTTGTTCCCTTTTAATTTGACTAGCATTGAATCGATGCTTGTAAAAGATCGATGGTATTCGAATTTATACCTATAAAAATTATTATCAGATTTAATAATATTGTCTAAAGCAGAGGCTTCATCCAAAAGTACAGCAATATGCTTAGAATAATTTTTGATCATCAAATCAAGCAATTCAGCGCCTTGTTTATTAAATAAAGCTTCTAGTTCTGAAAGAAAAGCAGCATCAGTAAATAAGCCTGTTGGCGTGAAGGAACTTCGGAGCCCTTTAGGTACAACCCCTTCCTTCATACACTGCTGGAAGTATGCCACTTCTAATTGCAGTTTTTTAATTTTTAACATTAGGTTGTCTAATGATTTTAAATTGTTTGTAATATTGTCAAACAAATTACCTTGTTCCAGGGAGTCGTTCGCCGGTACGCCCAAATTTGAGGAGTTGCTAAACTCAAACGCCGCAGCGTTGTTTGCCCATTCGGCTAGGGAGGGCATCCCAATGAGCGAATCCGTCTCCCCATTCAAGACCTGATTACCAGGTGTTGCTCCGTTGATGGTACGTGTAGGCACCATACCATTGGTGCTTCTGTTGTTGGTATTTCTTTCAGCATTACCAGGAAGGTGCAGTAAGCCGTTGTTACTTCCCTCATACCGGCTCAAGCCTTCATTTCCCCTTGAGGACAATGCACCTGAGGGTTGCAGTCGAGGGATTTGTCCTGCTGGGATGTCTGCGTTGCTATCGCCCATTAGAGAATGGTTGAAATCTGTGAGATTGCGCCCATGAATGCCACTATGACTCCCATTCATCCGTTCGAAGTTGTCTAGTCTTGTATTGATATTGTCAAGGCGCTGTGAAAGCGCTAGCATGAGTGCTGGAAGGTTGGCAGCTTCAGAGATATTGCTCACATCGTTAGTTCCAAAAATATTTGGAGAACCAGGGCTCGAAGGACCACCGGAGGCCATATTACACACTAAACTTTGTAAATCCACAGAACGAAGTAGAAAATAAAAACGGTTGTCCAAACGAGTCTAGGTGCCAAAAAGTAACGTAGTTTATTTACACAAAGAAAAAACACGTTTTCGCTTCTGGTACACAGAAGCTTCTTCAGCTTACCAACTAGCAACAGTTCACTTCTTTTAACCTGTTAGTGATCAGGTGGTTAATTGAAACATTCAAAAATTTAAAGGTGAAGTACCTGCTTGAGCAGGAAGCAACATTAGCGTGAACGTTGATATTAGCACTCTTGTGGCCATGACCACATATATAAAACCACAATTAAATTTATGTTTAAAAGTTGAACATTTACAAATATTCGAAAACAATTGCCGACAGTAGTGCTGGTCAATGAAATTATATGATATAAAATTATGTCTATGTAAAATGTTCACTGGTTCAATATGCATAGTTAAAAATACATGATTAAAAATTAAAAATTAAAAATTGAAAATTAAAACTTAAAAATCAATTTAGACAATATACAATCAACACTAACTAACAGTAATAACATGCCTGACCTAACCACCATCATAGTTCATGACTCAATCTAGTGGATACTGTTAGTTGTTAGACTAGTGGGGAGATAGATTTGTTTGAAAATGTGATTTAAGATCAACGAGTCGGCACAATTATTTCTTGGTTCATATTTAAAGAAATATGAAATGTTAAACTTGCCTTCTCTTAAAACTATATCGTGCTATCTCCCAATGCCATAATAACCCTGAAGGGGTATTTACTTCCATATAAGAAGGGTCTTGGTGGGACTGAATACATAAGGTGGATGTAAAGTAAATTGGTATCACATGACCACGGCCGTGATGTTGTTGGGATATTACTTTGATTTAATATGATGTCATAAAACATTACCTACAGATTTACCTTAAGTAACTCCTGTATTTTAAAATACAGGCTATATTACAGCTGTCGTTTAAACCCAGGTATGAGAAGGCATCTAGTTGTAATTGCCATTCTAACTCACGGGTTTCTAACAGTAATGCCTGAGGTCCTCCTTTTGTCACAAAGAACCTGGTCTATGCCCATGAATTTAAAACTGTGGCCATGATTGTCCCATATGTGTTTTGAAAGGGCATTATCAGTCTTGTTGTTCCTGATAGCGTACAAATGTTGGTACATGCGGTCCCTGAACCGACGGTCAGTCTTACCAACATAGAATGCATTACAGCATTCACAAAAGGCTATATACACAATGGATTTAGTGTTGCAACTGATTTTATGATTAATGGTGTACTTCCTATTACCAATGCTAAAGGAGTTCCCTATTCTTAAATGTGTACACCATTTGCAGACACATGACTGATGACTGAGCTTAATCATGCTGTGACTTTCACGGGTATGCCCAGAGCTTTCAGCTTCATTTGATCCTCACCTAGGGTGATGGCTCAATACACGTGGAAAATGATGGACATCAATAATTGCCTTAGCATGTGGTGTCATTGTAAGAGGATCTACTGCATGTCCACCTGGGGCAACTTGCTCAACAGACATCAGTGCTTTGCCAGAGATGGTCTTCATCTCTCACCCTTGGGATGATGAGTTCTGGCCAAGGCTGCTGACACCCCCCACAGTGCATCTTATAGGCACTGTTTGGAGAGAAAACTTTACAATGAGAATGCCATCTTCATGCAACATCACAGTTACGCTGCTACACACTGGGAATGACAACACTAAACCCCACTCTGTGGAAGGTGTCCTCACCTTGGAATATGTAGACATTTGTGCAGTCAAAGACACTTGGTTCAAGGCTGTGGACAACACCACAGCCATACCAGACTGCACGTCCTCCCACATGTTTAGACCTCAAACTGATAGTGTGCTAGATAATGCAGGTGGTGTATGCATATTCATTAAGGAAAGATACACATCCAGATTTAGTGAAACACTGATTTCCCTGGAGACACTGCAGGTACTATTCATTGCTGAAAGAGCACCTAATCAAGCCATTGCCAGCTAAAAAAGCAGCTCCATGAATCCAAACACCCATTGTACTTATTTGAATGTACTTGTTTCTGTCAAGATATATCAATACACCATGGTTTGGAGTGACATCAAGTAACCACCAACTGTGTTGCTTAGTCATGCTGAAGCTAACTTGCCCAAAGGTTAGTCCACATCCTTAACTACAATGCCTTGGACCAGTGGTGTGACATCCCCACAAGGGGAGCCAATGTAGTGCATCATGTGATTACCAATATGGGTTACCACTGCTGCACCCCACTGTGAGGTCCTCCCTATTGAGATCTGACCACAGATCAGTCTCATTAAAACTAAGTATCAGACCTCACATCCCTTGCAGAAAATAGAGAAATATACTTCAACAAAGCAATTTATTACCTCCTATGGGATGGGTAACATAGCTTGATGGCACCTCCCCTCTCAGATGGGACAGAAAAATATGCAGAGCTCTACACCTATGCTTTATATAAGCAGCAATACAAGTGCATAGATGTGGATGACTTGACAGGAGGAATACAAGCTCCTCATGGTACAGCAAACCTGCCTGGTGGACAACTGCCATTAGCAGGCTGTACAATAAGAACTGGACATTGTTGTGAGACAGTTGGGGTGAGGATGCCCCCTAAAATGGAGTCACAACCTTCTCAGTTAAAACAAGCACATAGTGTTGTTGTGACATCATGCAGAAACAGTATGTGACAAAATTAGCCTCCCCACAAAGCAGTCATACAATGTACAGTGTAGTTACATGTGCAAAACTCAGTGGTAAGGTCCAGATTATCAGTGAACTTGTACTTAATGATACCACATGTAAGGGGACTGTACTCGTAGCTAACCTGTTGTCCCACAGGTTCTGCATTAACTTCAATCCTCTGTTCCCACCATGTGTGCCACATGACAGTCCTACAACCTGTCCCATACCGGCTATATCTACAGAGCAAGTTGAAACTTTCCTGTCTATGGGGGATGCACAGCATTTATTGGTACATGATAAGTCCAAGAAACATAGTCTCCCAGGGACTAAATGCCCCGTGCACCACACACAATCCAATAATAAATATAAAAAAGGTGCTGGAGCGAACAAAGGCTGCAAAGCTGTAAAATCATCCAGTGCTGGAATAAAGCAACGATATCCACAACAAATGGGTTTATTCAAAAATGAGAACCATGATAAGCACTTTCACCTAGTTAGGGCTTCCTCAAACCATACAAAAAGAGCACCTAAACAAAACCAATTAAGACATTTAAGACTGTTAAAGGAATAACGTCCCTGCTAACAAACAAATTTAAAATACAAATGTATGAATATAAAAATATAAAAATATAATTTCTAATATTATAAAATCATGACTTCATACAATTATAGATATAACCTCAGAACAATATTAGAAATTATATTTTTATATTTTTATATTCATACATTTGTATTTTAACATTTTTTTTTAGCAGGGACGTTGTTCCTTTAGCAGTCTTAAATGTCTTAATTGATTTTGTTTTGGCGCTCTTTTTGTATGGTCTGAGGAAGCCCTAACTGGGTGAAAGTGCTTACCATGGTTCTCGTTTCTGAATAAACCCATTTGTTGTGGATAAAGTTGCTTTATTCCGGCATGGGATGATTTTACAGCTTTGCAGCCTTTGTTCGCTCCAGCACCTTTTTTTCTTTTTTATATCTATTGATACATGCTAATATCCCAGGCTGCATCCTACATGGGATCCAACTAGGATTACTAACACCATTAGGAACTCCTTTGAATCATACTGTAACCACTGACTGCATACCAGTTGACTGGATTACAGCAGCTGTTATCCCCTTGCACAGAGGTGGTGTATCTACTGACCACCAGAACTATAGACCTATTTGCCTGAGTAGCCATATCTGTACCCCCTTGGGGCAAATTTTCATGAAGCTGATCCTGCAAACATATACTTAATCCACAAACAGTTGACTGTACACAGTTTAGATTTCTGACAGGGAGACCATGGCTGTTAAACCTGGTGGACATGTTTGAGGCAGTCACCATGGACCTCAGTGAGGGGACATCAGGGCATACAACCCCCTGGACTTAGCCAAGCCATGTGAGTCTATCCCCCACTCAGGCATCATTGACAAAAGCACCCACTTAGGCATCCATGGTAATATCATTATAGGGGATACTAAATGGCTCACTGATGGAGCACATACTCAAAATAGGGAAACCACCTCCGATAGCTGCTCTGTAAGCAGCAGTGTGCAACAGGGCTCAGTACTGTGTCCTCTACTGCTTGAAATACATTTAACCAAAATACAATTGAAAACTGAATGTCTGTGACTGACCACATTGGCTATTGAATGCAAACTGTGAGTGGTCATAGTATCTGTGAGTTATGTCAATATCCTACAAGAGGGTATTGATGAACAAATGCCTGACGACATACTAATGGCCTAAAGTCCATGCAAATATATATGTAGTATAATTTTCATCTATAACATCTATGTAGCAACATGTGATGTACATACTCAGGGGTGATAGACCTGGACACACAGGCCTGATGACATAGGTTTACACCTGGTGTACCCGAGATCACCATATCTCACCAGTGGTAAGACGGAAATCATATGTCATAACTGAGAGCACAGTCACCCAAACGACACATACTCATAACGCCCATGTCCTCTTCACTCAGCATGCCAATATTTGAGTGCAATGTCCATTTGGTAGAGTATCTCATCAAGCACTACTGGCAATTGTGCACAACACAATGGTCCTTCCCAAGGGAACTTCACGTCTTCAGTATCTGTTCAATGGGGATCATCTGAAATCACTGGTCATTGTAGCCTGTGGCATATAGACTACTCAGAGGTGATCTCTGCCTTGCATATGGGGCAATATGTGACCCTGCTTGATTGAAATGCTGCATACCTGCTGGTGGCATGGTACATAGATTACTCATTCTAAGGACATTAACCTGGTATGTGACATTAGTAATACATGCTGGTGGGAGAGATCTGTCTAGCAGACTTTAGCACACCTTTGAAACAGAATCCTGCCTAATAGCAATCACAGCACCCCAGTGGACCTCATCAGATGCCATCTGTATTACTGGCTGGCGGACCATCATTCCACCACAGGGCTTCTTCCAGTGGCTCTCTTGGACAGGGGCAATATGTGCTTATCATGTAAATAAGAGTAAAAACTTGACTAGGATTATGAGGGCTGTAGGGCCATTATGCTACTAAAGTTCAAAGATCCTCTGATTCCATAAACTGATTTAAAATACTGTAACAGCACACACACACACACACACACACACACACACACACACACACACACACACACACACACACACACAAACCTGGCTACATTGAGGAGTTAGAATAGTAAAGTTGTAAATAACACTAAAGACAATACAATTCAAAAACATAATGCTGATGTTAGACCAATTTTCTCTAAGCAGCCCCACAATATAGGTATAGTTCAGCAAAGTAATAATGTTAATAAAGTTAGAAGATGCATGCTCTCCCAGTTCTGACATACCCAAATTATTAAAAGCAATTGAACATTTCTCATGTTTATCTAACTATAAACTTAACTTGAAAAAAAACAACAATATTTTCCCCTTAAGTCCTCCCAAACTATTATCACTATTCCCATTTTTAGACACAATTAAAATAAAAGACTCAACCAAATACCTTGGGATTATGTTTTTCCAAAACAAAAAAGATTTTTATCAAAATAATATGCTGAACAAATGGAATATGATAATGCTAGGCTGTAATAGATGGAACAATCTCAAAATACCATTCCTATCCAAGGTCTCAATAATCAAAATGAATATCCTTCGAAGGGTTATTTATGCATTCATAACCACACAAATAGTAGTTCATAACAAATTTTTCAAACAAACACACACGTTTCTGGCCAAGTTCATCTGGGAGTCTAAAAAATAAGAATATCATTCAGAAATTATCTCTACCTAAACTAAAAGGAGGCTTAAATTACTATACCATTATCAATAGTAGTAGAATACTAAAGATAGCAGAATATACCCTTCAACCAACATAAGGTCCCCACTTTGGCTGAAAATATATTATAGTTATATCAAATCTCTAGAAATTAATCCTTGAGCTCTTCCTTTTCTAACCAAAAAAGATATAACAGCTTACAAGATCATTGAGCCACTAAAACACTTCATTATCATACTTTAAAAGCTGTTTATCTCCCTTGATCTTGGGCCAGCATTGGACATATTTCAACCAATCCACAATAACCCAAACTTAAAAATTAACAACTCAATAATAAAGCTCCCCTTTTGCAAAAACAAATTGCCCACAAATTACCACATAGGTGGTAATCCATTAAGTACAGAAGAAGTCATTAGGGACCTGGGGACCCAAGTTGATAGCAATCTCTCATTTGACAACCACGTGGCCAAAGTGGTTAGAAAAACATTTTATATAGCCCACCTAATCATGAAGGGATTCACATCTAGATCAGGGGAGGTCATCGTGCCTCTTTACTCATCCCTCATCAGGCCCATAATTGAGTACAATGCCCCTTTTGGGATGTACCTTACCAGACACCTGCAGCAACTGGAAAGACTCCAAAAGTACCTCACCAAGAGGATCAAAGGGCTCAAACATATGCCATATGCTGCCCGGTTAAAGAAACTCCAGCTCTACTCAATGGCATACCACCTGCTCAGAGGCGATCTGTGCCTGATGTATAAAGCCATGTCCAACCAGGAATTAATGGACATGCTGCACCTCAGAAAATCCAAATCCCATCGAGCTACGCGCTCGAGAAACTTGAACCTCAGCACTGAAATAAATAAGACATGCTGGAGGGACAGATTCATAACCAGAGGCTCCCTTCACTCTGGAATAAAATCTCAGTTCAGGTTAGGCAGAGTCCCTCACTGACTCTCTTCAAGAGGAATCTTGATGAGTGGATGTGAGATAGTAGGTTTACCCCGGGTATCACTTCTGTGTCACTGTTAGACAGAGGCACAGTATACTAACCTCGAAAAAGGGCATAGCAAAATTCATTTAAAATGGGTGGCGAAAGCCAAACACACTCTGGCTAGGCTTATAAATGCCCTAGGGCAGATAGCCTAGCATGAACCTATGAACAACTACCCTTTATTAAAAGACTTGAGAATTTGAGATCTCTACCCTTACCTCAACCACACTATTACAGACCTGAGATCTCAACTAAATTTATCTAAATCATACACAATTATCCTGAGACAACTGACAACTTAGAGAACTGTGTTCCAAATACCTTCAAAACACTACACTAAACAATGTGGATATAAATAACTGTGAAACTTTATGGAACATAATGTTATCAAAGGAAAAGATGATATCCAACATGTATAAACTAATATCTGAGATTAAGTTTCAAGACAAGATACTTATTTCTAAATATTGGGTTAAAAATAACTCACCAATAACTGAACAACAATTAAACAAAGCTTTGACTTTAACACATAAAGCATTACCATTGAAAAAGTTAACTTATACACAACTTATGATTAACAACAATGCATATCTTACCCCCTCAGTACTATAGGTTCATAGGTTCATAGGTTCATACTAGGCTATCTGCCCTGGGGCAATTATAAGCCTAGCCCGATTCTGTATGGCTTACGCCACCCCTTGATTTGAGTATACTGTGCCCTTTTTTAAGGTTTTGTTTACTGTGCCTCTGTCTAATAGTGACACGGGAGTAATCCCTGGGACAAACCTACGATCCCCCATCCACTTATCGAGATTCTTCTTGAAGAGATTCAGTGAGGTGCTCTGCCTCACATGAACTGGAATTCTATTCCAGAGCGAAGGGAGCCTCTGGGTTATGAACCTGTCCCTCCAGCAAGTTCTATTTATTTCTGTGCTGAGGTTCAAGTCCCTCGAGCGTGTGGCTCTAAGGGATTTAGATTTACTGAGGTGGAGCATGTCCATTAATTCTAGATTTGACATAGCTTTGTATGTCAGGCATAGATCGCCTCAAGTAGGCGGTATGCAACTGAGTAGAGCTGGAATTTTTAACCGAGCAGTATATGGCATCTGTTTGAGACCCTTGATCCTCTTGGTGAGATACTTTTGGGGTCTTTCTAATTGCTGCAGGTGTCGGGTAAGGTACATCCCAAAAGGGCATTGTATTCTATGATGGGCCTGATGAGGGATGAATAAAGGCACGATTACCTCTCTTGATCTAGATGTGAAACCCTTCGTGATGAGGTGGGCTATGTAGAAGGTCTTTCTAACCACTTTGGCAATGTGGTTTTCAAAGGAGAGATTGCTATCAACTTGGGTCCCCAGGTCCCTAATAACTTTCTCTGTACTTAATGGGTTTCCGCCTATGTGGTAATTTGTGGGCACATTGTTTTTGCCAAAGGGTATGACTATACATTTTTTGGCATTTAGCTTTAAACCATGGTGCTGGCACCAGTTATCTGTCTCTGTGAGACCTTTTTGAAGGATGTTTGTGTCAGCTGGAGAGTTGATTATGGCGCCCAGTTTGCAGTCGTCTGCGAACTTGGTGAGCCATAGTCCTCCCACGTTTGCCTGTACCTCGGAAAAGTATAAACTGAACAAGAGTGGTCCCAGGACAGAACCCTGTGGGATGCCACTTGTGACCAGTTTTGAGTCTGACATGGCTCCAGCAACTCTCACTCTGTGGGTTCTGTCTTTGAGCCAGTTTGCGACCCATCTTGTGACATAGGGGTTTATATTTAAGCTGGATAGCTTATCTATGATGCCCGAGTGGGGTATTGTGTCAAATGCCTTTGCAAGGTCCAGATAGGCTGTGTGGACTACCTTCCCTTCATCTATGGCTTTGGTGACTGTTTCAAAGAAGTCAACCAGGTTCAAAAGGCAGGATCTGCCCTTAACAAAGCCAAACTGGGTAGGATCTAGTGTCTGTAGGTCCCCAATGTCTTTGTTTATGAGTTCCATGATGATCCTCTCCGTAGCCTTGCAGACTAAGCTAGTCAGGCTTATGGGGCGATAGTTTCCAGGGTCCGTAGATGCTCCACCTTTGTGGAGTGGGACCACTGTTGCTGTACGCCATTCTGTGGGCACATATCCTGTAGTGAGGCTGAGATTGTATAGCTGTTTTATTTGAGGGATTAGTTCCTCTTGTAGTTCATGTTGGACGCAACCTGGGACGCCATCTGGTCCCATGGAAGCAGTGTTTTTTGCTTTGGAGAGGGCAGCCTTCACCTGAGCATCTGAGATGTTTGGGAGGCAGCCCTCTGCTGGGATAGATATTTGCTCTTTTGGGGGGGAGGGTGGAGAAGTTTGCACTGAACCTGTCTGCCAGGATATTGGCGATGTCTGTGGGTTCAGTGTATTTTTTGTCGTTTAGAATCAACTCAGAACAAGTCTGGGAGTTGCATCCCAGGTTTCTAACATAAATGAAAAAAGCCTTATGATTGTCTTTGGTGTCCTGTGCAATTTTTCTCTCGAAGCTGGCCTTGGAGGATTTTATGAGGGATTGTAATTTTTTGCTAGTACTGATCAGAGATGCCTTCCCTATTAGTGATTTTGCTCTATCATGTAGTAGCTTCCTCCTTCTGTTGTACAGTTTATTTATGGCAGGGGTCCACCAGACAGGACACCTGCCTTTGGATGATTGGGTCTTGGTTTTGTTTGGGATAGCATGATCCATGCATTCCTGGAGATGTCCGTAGAATGCATTTATATAGGATTCTGCAGTTTGGGCTGTAGTTTCCACTGGCCCTGGGGCCTTGAAGGATTCCACTTCGGTTTTGAGAAGTGAGAAGTTCGCTTTTGAGAAGTTTTTCACTGTGGTTTACTACACAAATTTAACTCTTCTAATTCACCATTTTGTCCATTTTGCAGGTCACAGGAAGCAGATCTAACTCATATGTTTTGGAGCTGCAAATGCATATTTAAGTTATGGAATTCATTAAAAATCCAACTACAAAAACAAGGCTATGAAAAAGCAACTCTTACATGGGAATACACACTACTTCACATTTCCTCAAAAGGAATATTCCATAATCAAGCAACCATACATATTACATTATTCTCTTTATTGAAAATATACATTGCATCCAAATGAGTGGACAGACTGAATATCAGTCGGACCAATTTCAAAAAGATGGCTGTCAAACACATGCTAGCTCACAAATGGATAATTGATGGGAAAAATAACAGTGTTAAGAAACTAAAAACAAGGGAACAGATATTTAACATACTGCTAGCTTAATCTAACCACACTATCATACTTAGGCACATATGCACAAGGACATGCCTCCATCATGCATACAGATTTATATGGACAGGTCTACACCACAAAAGGAGAGTTTGATAAATGGATGGAACTTAACTAGCTGATCGCACTTCTGTACAGATCTAAATATTGATGTTTTATGTTGTTGTCTATATACTATTCAATGATAATTCTTTATCCAGTGTATGAATACATCAATATGATTGTTCTGTTTGTATTTGCATTTTGTACATTGAAAAACTCAAAATAAGGGCATTTGTATTAATAAAATGTTAAACCTTAAAATCCAACTCTTTGCTGATGACATACTATTAACTCTCTCAGATGCAAATGAGTCTTTGAATGCTCTATTTAACTCCATGAATAAATTTCAAAATATTTCAGGCTTAAAATTTAATGAAAACAAAACTAAAATTATGCCCTGTAATTGTAAAAAAAAATAATAATATAAACAAAAGATTTTCCAAATATATAGTAACAGAAAGTAAATTATTATATCTGGGAATAAATCTACTCAATGAATTAACAGATTCTCTAATATTTAACTATAATAAAATACTAGACAAAATAGAACAAACAATTGGTTATTGGAATAAATATATCTTTTCAACAGCAGACAGATTATATCTTATTAAAATAAACATATTTCCCAAAATATTATACTTAATACAAAATTTTTCATTGCCACCTCCCAAATATATTATTCAAAGATACAATAAACTAATTTTAAATTTTCTATGGTTTCCAAATAAACCCCGTATAGCCTTAAATAAACATTTGCCAGATTGGGAAGATGGTGGAATTAATTTACGGATATTGATTTATATATTACCTCATCTGTTATTAAAAACATAACACTATGGTTAAATAATTCATACACACCTATATGGAAACAAGCCCATGAGCAGATTTACATAGAAATCAATTATAATCACATACAAGACAACTTAACAGTAATACCATCACCCTTATATGGATGTTAAAAGATAATTTTTAGGAAAAGGAATAATATTAATAAATTGCCATCAAACTATGTAAGCTCTACACTTTCAGTGTTCAGAACATATATAAACAAAATACCAAATATTAATTCTTGGATTTTTCTTATTTTCCCTATAGCTTTTACACCAAATATTCTAGATACATTCCAAATATCTAAAATAAATATACTTAAAGAAGAAACATTACTCTTTTGGCATCAACTTATAGAGAAAGGGAAAATTCTAACAAAGGAACAGATAATTTATAATTATAATATAAATAAAGACAATTGGCTGTTTTACAAAATCTAAGGCATTTTCTTATAAATAAAATAGAACAAATGCAACCTTCAGTTAGACATGAAGCCCCAAAACTCATTGAATACCTTATTCTTATCACAAAACAGCCTTATCAGGGTACAGGTTATTTGTCTAATATCTATAAAATTGTTAAAAACAAAAACTATCATGAAAATCATAGTGGGATTATTATACTTTAATAAACAACCATCCTCCAGTTGAAGAAGAAAAAGTAATATTCTAAAATCTTCCAAATTTTCTACATTATCAAAATACTGGCAATTATTCACTTGGAGATATCTACACAGAAGTTTCTATACACCACATAGGTTAGCCAAAATGTATTCTATTGAAGATCAATGTTGGAGATGCCATACCAAGATAAAAGCAGATTGGCAGCATGTTTTTATGAATGTATATGTCTCAATATGTACTGGAAATCCATGAATTATTTTTTCAGACTGTTTATAATGATAATTTTCAATTAACAAAGTCTTTAATTTTATTCAACTCTCCTATTCCAAACTGTGTACCAAAAAAGACACTAAAATCCTATGGTCACTATTGGCAATTTCACGTAAAATCATAACTATACACTGGAAAATTAGGCTACTACGTTCAAGGAATTTGAGACTTTAACAACAACAGTTGCTCACATGGAAATATTAACAGTGAAGAACAGAACTAAAAGATCTACTTCTTACTATTACTCTTGGATGAAAGTACTGGAAATACTTGAAAATATCGAAGAAGATATATCATCTTATGTTTCTAACTTTATATAATATAGAATTTCAATGTTATTTGCATAGACACCACTGTAAATAGTTATATAATGATTTGAAGTTAGTAATGTTTTAGAATTGTAAATATGTTATTTATCTTTATTTCATGTAATGTTTAAGACATCTTATTTGAAATAATAAAAAAAAATATTTAGTGAAAAACTCAAAATAAAAAATGTTTGGAAAAAAAAAAGATGTATGCTAACTTAATCAAAATACAAAGGCTATTAAAGCCATTATTAATGAATACTGGTCCATTTTGTCTGCAGTACCAGAGATTAGGAATTCTATAGGTGATAAACTGACCTTTGGTTATCAAAGATGTCCTAATTTAAAGAATAAACTGTTATAAAGAACAACCTTGAAGTATTATATATTTTAAGACCAATAAAGTAGGAACACATAGATGTAACAAATGTGTGCATTGTACCAGTATTAATACTAATAAAAGTTTTACCCATCCAGTCACTGGTAAAACATTTAATGTATGGGGGTCTGTTAATTGTGATTCTAGGAACATTATATACCTAGCTACTTGCCAGTTAAGTGATGCCTTTTATTTGGGAAATACCAATAGAAGATTGAAAGATTAGTATTAGTAGTCATCTCTCTGAAATTAATAGGAAACAACACAGGTGCATTATATAGGCATATTTATAACACAGGCAACACGCACTATTTTAAATTTATGATGTTATTTCAAATTAAGGAATCCCTATGTGGTGGTGATATTGTTTAACGTACTGAGTTAGAACAATATGGAAGGATTTTGTGACTTAGGGCTCATATATTACCAGGTTTAAATAAATTTGTATCTTTAAAGTCCTATTTGCAAGAATTATGTTATAGGGAGTAATTGTATCATGTGACTTGGATCATGTGAGTTTTATCATGTGACGTTTATCTAGTTAAATGGCTTTAGCAACTGTTTTAAAGGTTTATGTGCCCAAAGAAGCTTTTAATTGAAACTACAAAATTGCATATTAAAGTACTTCCCCTGGATTCAGCAAACTTCCGTGCAAGAATGGCTTATTCACAGATAGGACTCACAGCGTGGAAATAGCTGACTCCAAGTCAGACTGCTGAGCAGTCATATACAGAGTCCCACAGGGTTCTGTCCTGGGTCTTCTCATGTTTGCTATCAAATTCTCTGAAGTCCATGCCAACATGAAGGGGCTCTGGCTGACAAAGTGCACAGACAATTGCAAGTTTGGAGCTATTATTAACTACTAAAGTGATGTTGACATCCTACTGAAAGGCCTCACTGAGACCAATGACTGGTGTCAGAGCCATGGACTTGAACTCAATGTCAGAAAATGTGTTGTCATCTCCTGTGTGCAAAATCTTGTTCCCATGAATTACCACATTGATGGTAGCCCCCTGAACAAACAAGACGTTATAGGAGATCCGGTACACAGGTTTACAGCAATGTCTCTTGACCACCACATTGTCACTGTGGTCACAAAGTCCTTTTATGTGGCACATCTCAGAACTAACGCATTAGCATCTCGGAAGGAAGAGCTCATTGTCCCCCTGTACTTGTGTCAGCATACATATTCTGATGGATGTGAGGTAGGTAAATGAAATGTATGTCCTCATTTTTTGACAACAATCATATCATTACAGTGATTTACCAGAGAAATTATAATAATCTGTAAAACAGACCAGAAATATGAACAATAAACCTGGACAACCTGAAACAATCCGGTCAGCTGATAGGTATGCTCAGAACCCCATTCTGCAATGAATCTGAACTAAGGCTGACAAACTGGTGGGTGGAAGCCATGAGAATGGGGATGTAGCTGAAGTAGTGGCATAGGTAAGCTAACACAGTTGCTGTAGTACCACCCTCCTGTGTGCTCTAACGTATATTTACTGAAATAGAACAACTAATTGAATTAGGACATCTGCTATGGGTAATTGCATGTGTATTTGCAAATATATCAGGCACTACAGGGATGTAACAGCAGTGACAAACATACACCAGTACATACCCACAACCAATATTACCACAGTCACAGTCACATACTGTTAAGTCAAGTGAACAGTACAATATATGGACTGTGTTAACAAATACATCATTGTTTGCCACCTACACACTAGCTCTACATATACAGTCCCAATTGTCAGTATAGTCTGAATCCTGACCTTGGCATGGGTCATGTCACATTCTGCCCCTACAAACACATACAGCCAATAGATCAGCGGAAACTGGAGCAGCATGCACAGTCAGATAAGGAAGGAGCCACAACACTTATATCCATCCCCTCCATACACAGTCCAAATAACACGTACACATGACATGTGTACACAATCATGACAGTCTGTTAACAATGGCCAGTCATACACAGGCCTCTCACATCTACAGTTCACCTCAGAATGCACAGGCTCAGAACTCATATCTAAGGCCTCTTCCCTGACATGTCTGTGGGTGTACTACATCACTGGGATGGTACCAGGAATGAAGTCAAGAAATAATGATAATAAATATGTCTGCACCTGATTCACATCCAGACAAACCCTGACATCATTTAGGGACAGAGTCACAAACACAGGAGTGAATTGGACATACTGCTGTCATACACTGAGACAGTTGAAGAAGTCATTGAATTTGTTGTAACATCCTTTATGAGGAATATGATTTTGGGAATAACAATAGAGGTGAGTATTTACTGACTGTATTCCCCAGAGTACACAACTGATTTACCAAGGACACCAACTGCTTGGGGAACAGACAAAACATAACAGGCAAAATTGTGGCCGATCTGTGAGCAGCATGCCAGTGGAGAGGTATGTCAGAGACATATCACTATGAGTCATGAAGTCACCCACTAAATGCATGTCCACAAAAACCTTGTCAATCTATCAATCAACCATGTGTATAACAGCACTGATGACATAGAATCTGTTCACAAATCTGGGGATATGTCCCCCATGTTGTTTGGCTGTCTCCACATGTCCTGTTCTCTGCCATACTGCCACCGACTGTATGTGAATCTGTAGGCCACAACCTCTGTAATGTCCCTCACACAGGCAAGGAAAGGGAGCAAGGCCCACATTAAGGAATTTCCCATATGTCGGAACTAGCAGAAGTGTCCAGGCCCACAGCACAATACAATGTGAGAACCTACATAGTGGTATGGCCGTAGCAATACCTGACATCTGCACATCTGTACAGTGGACAGACAGAAAGTAGATAGCTGATAGGCTATGCACTAGCATGAAGGTTTTGAAAGATATACATCTGAAACTGAAAGGCATGCCATTACTACATGACAGCAGTCCTCAATGACATGTCCAAAAAACATAGTAGTCTACAGTTACTATCAACATATCAGATAAATATCCAATAGGAGATACGTAAAAACTTACAGCTCAAACACCAAGAACAAGAAGGTTAGTACTCAGAGTCCAGCTATGCATGCAGGGGAGTATGGTTCCATTACTACAATCTGCAATCTGCTCTTACTTGGAAAAGCACTGTTAAAAGTAATAATGTAATAATATAATATGGGTTAAACTATATTTGTCAACCAGTGCAGTGTAGCTGGTGTAACATGCAAGTGTGACTGTATATAAACTGGGATACTACCCATGTATGAAACCAATACAAAGAGAAAAGATTGTGGTACTACCCATGTATACTGAAGTGTCCCATACAGTATACTCACACCCCTTGCTACTGTGATGACAGCACATAGAAGCACGTTATGTACACATAGTTAAATACACTCATTAAAGATGTGTTATCAGACTGGAAAGTGATCACTAGTTACCAGGGCTGAGCTATGCTTAGCAGGTTTCAGCATTGCTTAAATGTAAATGCTAGGCAGTTTTCTGAACTGGTAAGAGAAGCCTACACTGTGTAAGTGCCTATATGTTTAATCGTACATTAGCATTGCTTACTTTTGAGTAAACCCACACAAACATGCTTAAAGCTGCTCAAAACTGCCTTAATCACTCTGTATCCAACAGTCTTTGCTCTGCCTAGCAACAAAATAAACACTCCAGGACTTTGCATATCATAGTGAAAGCAATTTACCAATAAGCCACCTGAGCTGTATGGTTTTAGGATGTTTTCTCAAACAGACCCTTAATTACAGCCAGTTTACAATAGGGAAGATACAATGTGCAAGGATTGGTATTTATAATTTTATATATATATATATATATATATATATATATATATATATATATATATATATATGAATAGAAACACACACACATAGAGAGAGAGAGAGAGAGACATATGTAAGGAGATCCATATATGTGTAGAAAAATATATAGATATTTTATCAATAAATACTGAGGTGTGTGTGTGTGTGTGTGTGTGTGTTTGTTTGTCTGTGTGTGTTTGTCTGTGTGTGTGTGTGTGTGTGTGTGTGTGTGTGTGTGTGTGTATATATATATATATATATATATATATATATATATATATATATATATGTGTGTTTGTGTGTGTGTGTGTGTGTGTGTGTGTGTGTGTGTGTATACAACTATATATATCTCTCAACTCAGTACTGGCATACCCAGTCAGGAGGAGAAGGAAACCACACTCACTACAATTCCAGTCTCACATAGACCTACCACGACAGCAAACCAAACACATAAACACACAAAAACATACTCGGAGGCTCTAAATAAAAATCTGCCTAAGCAGCAGAGACCTCCAAAGCAGACACCCAAGCAACCACTACCCCAAAACAAAACACGTGCAACACATAGCTCACAAAGCCAGTGTGCTGAACAGTCACAGCCATTAAGGCTAAACAACACACCTGATACACTTGTAATAGGTGACTCTATCGTCAGGCACACTGACGTCCCACTCACCAGGCTGAACAAGGAGAAGGTCATGGTTAGCTGCCTGTCGGGCGCTAGGATCTCCCACATAACACAAGCACTCAGGTCACTCCAAGGCAAGTACAAATATGACTCAGTCATTGCCCATGCTGGTGTGAATGACCTGAGACGTACCTCCCTGGACAACATGAAAAGAGACATAGAGGAGCTCTCTGAGCATGTGGCCCAGGCCGGTATGACCCTGACCTTGAGTAGCATCTTACCCTCACCAAGAATGATGCCACAATCTGAAGGCAAGATGATCAATTTCAACAATTGGCTTAAGTATTGGTGTCATTCAAAGGGGATTCAATGCCTGTCAGCCTGGCATGACATGCTCAACAAGCCACGATGCTTCACTAGGGACGGCTTGCACCTGTCACCCCTGGGCTTTCGGATATTGGCAAAGGCTCTTGCTACCCCCATAGTGCCTTTTTTATGCAAGGCTCAAAAGACAAACCCACCTCCATAGGTATCACAAGGGATAAGAAACTAAGAGTAATGCTACTCAACGCCAGAAGTCTAAACCTCAAGATGGACACACTCGAAACTCTCCTTAGCATGGAGAACATCGATATCTGTGCAGTAACAGAAACCTGGTTCAAGGCTCCCGAGAGCACCACACCACTACCAGGTTATACCTCATAACATGCTTTTCGGCCCCGAAATTTGGACGGAACCACAAAAGGAGGGGGAGTATCAATATTCGTCAAAGATACCCAGACCTCCATGTTGGTGGCACAGCACGAAGCATCAGAGACTATCCATGTGCAACTAACAGTGGGTTAAACTGCCTTCCAGTTTATAGCCTGCTACAGACCACCCTCCCAAACCCAGGAACCCCACTCGGCCTTCCTGAGAACACTGGAAAATATGAAGGTCTCTCCAAACACCATTATATTGGGCAACTTCAACTACCCAAACATAGACTGGGAGCATTACTCTAGCCCAAAGGTTCCTAGAATTTATAAACTCAAATGCTATGGAACAACTTGTTACCACTCCCACAAGAGGGGAAAACATACTGGACCTGATCATCACCAACATGGGGACTCTATGCTAAAGACCAGAAGTGTATCCCTCACTGGTAAGATCAGACCATAAACTAATCTCACTGGATATTCATATCCCGACCCCACCTCCTGCCCAGAAAACCACAGTGAAAAACTTCTCTAAAGAAAATTTCACCCTCCTCAAAACCGAGGTGGAATCCTTCAAAGCCCCCGGGCCTGTGGAAAATACGTCCCAGACCGCAGAATCCTTTATAAATACATTCTATGAATGCCTTCAGGAATGCATGGATCATGCAATCCCAAATAAAACCAAGACCCAATCCTCCAAAGGCAGACGCCCTGTCTGGTGGACCCCAGCCATAAACAAACTATACAACAGAAGGAGGAAGCTACTAAATGACAGAGCAAAATCCCAAAAAGGGAAGGCATCCCTGATCAGTATTAGCAAAAAACTACGGGCACTCATAAAATCGTCTAAGGCAGCTTCGAGAGAAAAATTGCACAGGACACTAAGGATAATCACAAGACTTTCTTTAGTTATGTTAGGAACCTGGGTGGGAATTCCCAGATATGCTCAGATTTAGTCCAAAATGACAAAAAATACACTGAACCCACAGACATTGCCAACATCCTAGCTGACAGGTTCAGCGCAAACTTCTCCCCCCCTCCCCACCAAAAGGGCAAATATCTATCCCAGCAGAGTGCTGCCCCCCTGACATCTCAGATGCTCAGGTAAGAGCCGCCCTCTCCAAAGCAAAAAACACAGCATCAATGGGACCAGACAGTGTCCCAGGTTGCGTCCTACATGAACTCCAAGAAGAGCTAAACCCAAACATAAAACTACTGTTCAATCTCAGCCTTACTACAGGATATGTACCCAAAGAGTGGCGTACAGCAACAGTGGTCCCTTTCCACAAAGGTGGTGCCTCAACGGATCCTGGAAACTATCGCCCTATAAGCCTGACTAGCTCGGTCTGCAAAGCTATAGAAAGGATCATCATGGACCTTATAAATAAAGATATTGGGGACCTACAAACACTGGATCCTACCCAGTTCGGCTTTGTTAAGGGCAGATCCTGCCTCTAAAACCTGGTTGATTTCTTTGAAACAGTCACCAAAGCCGTTGATGAGGGGAAGGTCGTCCACACAGCCTACCTGGACCTCACAAAAGCCTCCGATACAATACCCCACTCGGGCAATGTAGATAAGCTCACCAGCTTAAATATAAACCCCTATGTCACTAGATAGGTTGCAAACTGGCTCACGGACAGAACCCACATGGTTAGAATTGCTGGAGCCATGTCAGACTCCAAACCAGTTACAAGTAGCATCCCACAAGGCTCAGTCCAGGGACCTCTCTTGTTTGGTATATATTTCTCGGAGGTACAGGCCAACACAGAAGGACTGTGGCTGACCAAGTTCGCAGATGACTGCAAACTGGGCGCCATAATCAACTCTCCAGCCGACACAAGCATCCTCCAAAAGGGCCTCATAGAAGCAGACAACTGGTGCCAGAGCCATTGCCTCATGCTAAACGCCAAAAAGTGTATAGTCATCCCCTTTGGCAAAAACAAAGTGCTCACAAATTACCACATAGATGGTAATCCATTAAGTACAGAAGAAGTAATTAGGGACCTGGGGACCCAAGTTGACAGCAGTCTCTCATTTGACAACCACGTGGCCAAAGTGGTTAGAAAAACATTTTATATAGCCCACCTAATCATGAAGGGATTCACATCTAGATCAGGGGAGGTCATCGTGCCTCTTTACTCATTCCTCATCAGGCCCATAATTGAGTACAATGCCCCTTTTGGGATGTACCTTACCAGACACCTGCAGCAACTGGAAAGACCCCAAAAGTACCTCACCAAGAGGATCAAAGGGCTGAAACAGATGCCATATGCTGCCCGGTTAAAGAAACTCCAGCTCTACTCAGTGGCATACCACCAGTTCAGGGGCAATCTGTGCCTGATGTATAAAGCCATGTCCAACCTGGAATTAATGGACATGCTGCACCTCAGAAAATCCAAATCCCATCGAACTACGCGCTCGAGAGACTTGAACCTCAGCACTGAAATAAATAGGACATGCTGGAGGGACAGATTCATAACCCAGCGGCTCCCTTCACTCTGGAATAAAATCCCAGCCCAGGTTAGGCAGAGTCCCTCATTGACTCTCTTCAAGAGGAATCTTGATGAGTGGATGGGAGATCATAGGTTTAACCCGGGTATCACTTCTGTGTCACTGTTAGACAGAGGCACAGTATACTAACCTCGAAAAAGGGCATAACAAAATTAATTTAAAATGGGTGACGAAAGCCAAACACATTCTGGCTAGGCTTATAAATGCCCTAGGGCAGATAGCCTAATATGAACCTATGAACCTATGAACCTATATATATATATATATATATATATATATATATATATATATATATATATATATATATACATACACACACACACATACACACATATGCATATAGACATATCTGTTTATCTATATATACACATATATATATATATATATATATATATATATATATATATATATATATATATATATATATATATATATACACACACACACACACACACACACATCTATATATATATATATATATATATATATATATATATATATATATATATATATATATATATATATATATATATATATATATATATATATATATATATATATATATATATATATATATATATATATATACATGTCCCAAAATGCCCATACAAACATATGCTGCTGATAGATCACCCACAACTGGGGCAGCATGCACAGCTGGATACAAAGAAAGCCATGACACTCACATCTGCCCTCCCCCCAAGTCCAAATAAATAAGTGAACAGTACACTGCTACAAAATCATGATAGGCCATGCACAATAGCCAGACATACAACAACCTCTTAGCAAAACAAATATGTCTGAACATAGCAAAAAAAAAATACTACCAGCCAGTAATTCACACATGTTTATTATACTCTGATGTCTTGGCCAATACCTTCAAAGAGTAAAACATTACCAGAAATACATGCCTTAATCACAAGAAGCAATTAACACCTAATTACATAATTAAATACACAGCCTTCAGTTACACTCCTCATTTAACCCCCTACATGATAAAGTATGACAGTTGATATTAACACACTGAGTCTGCACATAATTGTCCTTTTATGAATGTTTCATCAAACTGAGGAACAGACTTTTTCAAAATCAGTGCCTTGGAACCACAACTGTCCCCATGGTGAGATTTATTCAAATGTACAGCTATAGAACTGTCATATTTCTTATCAGTAATATGTATCACATGTTCTAACAGCATAGTTTTAAAACGTGTTACTGTCCCCACATAAAATATGTTACAATGGCATCTAAGAGCATTCTGTATATTCCAACCTCTTGAATGTACAAATCCACCCCCCCAGCAGGACTTACATCACTAAATATTGATAGATCAGTATACCTATCAACCTACTACTGTATGACATCTGGTGAAAGTCTGCCGTTATACACTGAGAAAGTTGCGGGCGTTACAGGATTTGTTGTAAAATGTTTTTTTCTCAGGGATATAAAGTCAGAAAAACAAATGGATGTTACCATTTCCGTGATGCAGTCAACAGAGTATGCTACTGATTTACCAAGGACAACACCTGCCCATACCTCTCAACTTCTTAGAGTAAGGAATCTGGACAAAGCCATAAAAAAGTGGTACAAATAGGGTTAATTTTGAAAATATTGATCTTATAAATTTAGAAAGTTGATAGAATAACAGGTTTTGCATTATCATGAACTTTCTGAAGAGTATGAAGTCTAAAACTCAAACGTCTGTCATTATTTTATAACTTCAATCTTTAATGATTTGTCACTAATTTGCCAGATCACCACAAATTTATGAAAAATGGACCAAACATATAAGGCAAAAATCTGGACATTCTGCAGAAATCTGTACAGTTGAGAGGTATGGGTCACCTGTCTGGTGAACAGTCCATACGTAGGCTAACCTGTGGCCATTATGTGCATACCCCTACAGTTGAAAGCTATGCAGAGACAGAACTTTGCCAGACTGAAACCCATGCAGAAGTAGCATGTGTAGACAAACCCTGTTAAACTAGTAGTATTCTAAACATTAACAGCAATACTCACATTCTGCCCCTAAGTCTTGAACCTTCCCCACCATTTAGTTGGCTTGTCTCCACAAGTCTTGTTGTAAGAGGTAGTAGCTTACACAACTCCAGGATGTCTTCCTCACAAGTAAGGGAAAGGGCCAACGCCAACATGGAGTGCAAATTTCTAGGAGTGTGCTGCCATGACATTGGCTATTGGAAGACCTACACAGCTGCTCTGCATGCAATTAGCAAGTGGGGAACCCCAGTAGGTGCGCAGGCCATCACTTGGTCATGAGCATCACCTAGAAAAGCCATGCTGTCACCTATTCAAAACAGCTCTATCCCTGTAGTGCACAGGGAATGAGAGAAATAACAAATGAGACATAAAGTGGAAAAGAGAAGAAAGAAAAATGTAAGTGGAACATGTAAGCAAGTAATTGAATGTAGCACTTTTCACCTCTCTTGTTCGGTATATATTTCTCGGAGGTACAGGCCAACACGGAAGGACTGTGGCTGACCAAGTTCGCAGATGACTGCAAACTGGGTGCCATAATCGACTCTCCAGCTGACACAAGCATCCTCCAAAACGGCCTCATAGAAACAGACAACTGGTGCCAGAGCCATGGCCTCAAGCTAAATGCCAAAAAGTGTATAGTCATCCCCTCTGGCAAAAACAAAGTGCCCACAAATTACCACATAGGTGGAAATCCATTAAGTACAGAAGAAGTAATTAGGGACCTGGGGACCCAAGTTGATAGCAATCTCTCATTTGACAACCACGTGGCCAAAGTGGTTAGAAAAACATTTTATATAGCCCACCTAATCATGAAAGATTTCACATCTAGATCAGGGGAGGTCATCGTACCTCTTTACTCATCCCTCATCAGGCCCATAATTGAGTACAAAGCCCCTTTGGGATGTACCTTACCAGACACCTGCAGCAACTGGAAAGACCCCAAAGTACCTCACCAAGAGGATCAAAGGGCTCAAACAGATGCCATATGCTGCCCGGTTAAAGAAACTCCAGCTCTACTCAGTGGCATACCGCCTGTTCAGAGGAGATCTGTGCCTGACGTATAAAGCCATGTCCAACCCGGAATTAATGGACATGCTGCACCTCAGAAAATCCAAATCCCATCGAGATACACGCTCGAGACTTGAACCTCAGCACTGAAATAAATAGGACATGCTGGAGGACAGATTCATAACCCAGAGGCTCCCTTCACTCTGGAATAAAATCCCAGTCCAGGTTAGGCAGAGTCCCTCATTGACTCTCTTCAAGAGGAATCTTGATGAGTGGATGGGAGATCGTAGGTTTACCCCGGGTATCACTTCTGTGTCACTGTTAGATAGAGGCATAGTATACTAACCTCGAAAAAGGGCATAGCAAAATAAATTTAAAATGGGTGGCGAAAGCCAAACACATTCTGGCTAGGCTTATAAATGCCCTAGGGCAGATAGCCTAGTATGAACCTATGAACCTATGAACCTTTGTCTGTAATAATGGGAAATATGATTTGGAGGAATATATATCCCAACAAGACATGCTATACTAATGTCCTGCTAAACAGCTGCTATGGCCATAGCATCTGGCCCTCTCTGCAGTGAGAGATATCACAGACATACCTCTCAACTGTACAGATCTTCACAGAATGCCCACATTTTACCATCATATATTTTTGTATCTTCCTCCTGAGATCTGTACTTTTCTGGCAAATAGCTGAGGGTTGAAGTCATCACTTAATGACAAACACTTGAGTTGAAGACTCCACATCCTTAAGAATATTCACAGTAATGCAAAATTTATCATTCTACAAACTTCTTAAGTTTGGAATAGGAATATTTAAAGTCAGTCCCTATTTATCCCCCATCATTTTAGGCTTTGTTCAGATGTGATGCTCTGAGAGGTTGCAAGGTAGGATCACAGCTCATGAGCTTGACTCACCCTGGGAAAGGACAGCTCATATATGACAACTGCAGGGGTGTCTGTCAAGCAGTTGTGACTGTGTCACTGCTAGACCAGTTAGTGGGATATTTTCTATAACCATGTTACCTGTGATTATGAGTATGACACGTTTGCCTTGTAAAGCTAAGAAACCTATAGGGGGCATGTGCATAGAAAAAGGTACTGTTGCAGACATGTGTATTGAACTGCATGTGATATATTGAATTAATAACTTTCAACTGTACAGTGTTCTGTTGGACAATAAGCACATGTATGACTGATATCTGTAGTCACATACACATATACCTGTGTTATATCAGCCAAACCATTGGCAGGTCTGTGAGCAATGACATTGTAACATCCAAGCCGACATTCAAGCAACCTCCACCTCCCAACACAAACCATGAAACCCATACTTTACAAAACCAGTGTTCCACACAATCACAGCCCTTAAGGCAAAATAACATACACAACATACTAGTAATACATGACTCCCACTCACTAGGCTGAACAAGGAGAAGGTTACTGTTAGCTGCCTGTCGGTTGCCAGGATCAGCCACATAACACAAGCACTCAGGTCACTCCAGAACAAGTACAAATATGACTCTGTCATTGTCCATGTTGGTGTGAATGAACTGAGCCGTACCTCTCTGGACTACATGAAAAGAGACATGGAGGAGCTCTCTGATCATGCAGCCCAGGCTGGTATGACCCTGACACTGAGTAGCCTCCTGCCCTCACCAAGAATGATACCACAGTATAGAGAAAAAATTATCAATTTCAACAATTGGCTAAGCTTCTGGTGTCATTCAAAGGGGATCCAGTGTCTGTCAGCTTGGGATGACATTCTCGCCAAGCCATGCTGCTTCACTAGAGATGGCTTGCACCTGTCACCCTTAGGCTTTTGAATACTGGCCAAGGCTCTTGCTACCCCCGTAGTGACTTTTTTAGGCAAGGCTCAAAAGACAAAGCCACCGCCGTAAATAGCACAAGTAATAAAAAACTGAGGGTAATGCTACTCAATGCCAGAAGTCTAAACCTCAAAATGCATGCACTCGAGGCACTGCTCAGTATGGAGAAAATTGATATATGTGCAGTAACAGAAACCAGGTTTAAGGCTCCAGAGATCACTGCAGCACTACCAGGCTACAACTCATACCATACATTTCGGCCACAAAACCCAGACTGAAAAACAAAAGGCAGGGAGTGTCCATATTCATCAAGGATACCCACACCTCCAGGTTAGTGGCACAGCACGATGCTTCAGAGATCATCCACATGCAACTAACAATGGGCAAAACTGTTTTTCAAATTATAGCTTGCTACAGATCACCCACCATGTCCCGGGACCCCCACTTCACATTCTTGGAAACACTGGGAAACATAAAGGTCCTACCAAACACCCTGATACCGGGTGATTTCAATTACCCAAACATTAACTGGGAGAACTACTTAAGTACAAACTCCCTTGCTCAACGTTTTCTAGAATTTATAAACTCAAATGCCCTGGATCAACTGATCAACACCCCCACCAGAGGTGACAACATACTAGACCTGGTCATCACCAACATGGGCGACCGGTGTTCCACACCGGAGGTTAACCCCTCGCTGGTTACATCTGACCATAAACTAATGACTCTGGATATCCACATTCCGCCAACACCCCCGGTCAAAGAAACCACCATGAAAAACTTTTCAAAAGCGAACTTCACATTACTAAAGACCGAGGTGGGAAGTTTCAAAGCCCCTATGCTAAAGGATAATGCTGTCCAAGCTGCAAAATCCTTTACTAATGCACTCTACGGGCACCTACAAGAATGCATGTATTGTGCTATCCCAAACAAAACCAAGACTCACTCCTCCAAGAAAAGGAAACCAGTCTGGTGGACCCCTGCCATAAACAAGCTATACAATAGGAGGAGGAAACTAGTACAGAAAAAAGTAAAATCCCAATAAGGGAAGACATCCCTAATCAGTATCAGCAAGAAACGACATTCCCTCATAAAATTATCCAAGGCTAGCTTCGAAAGAAAAATTGCCATGGACTCCAAAGATAACCACAAGGCATTCTGTAGCTATGTCAAGAATCTAAGTGGCAATTCTCAGATCTGCTCAGATTTAGTGCAGAACGGCAGAAAATACACTGAAACAACCGATATAGCCAACATCCTGGCAGACAGGCTCATTGCAAACTTCACCCCCAAAAGGGCCCATAACTACACCATAAGAATGTAGTGCCCCTGAAAACACAGACACTCAAGTTAAAACAGCCCTCTCAACAGCATAAATGGGACTGGATGGTGTCCCAGACTGAGTCCTACATGAGCTCAAAGATGAACTAACCCCTCACCTAAACACACTGTTTAAACTCACCCTCTCCACAGGCTACGTGCACACAGAGTGGTGCACAGCAACAGTTATTCCACTCCACAAAGCTGGAGCCACAATGGACCCTGGGAACTATCACCCTATAAGCCTGACTAGCTTGGTCTGCAAAGCTATGGAGTGCATCATCATCATGGATCTCATCTGATCTATCAACTGTGTATGTTTGTAGGGGCAGACTGACACATGTCTCTTACAATCTCAATATCCCCCCGACCCTTTATATCTGTCTGTTGTGTGGATGCCCTGTTCTAGGTGCTTGGGAGCAACACTAGGCCTGTAGCAGTTAGCTGGACATACTGCTGCATGTGTAGCAGGCCACAGCTGCTGCATTCTGGCCAGGAGTCAGACTAGGAATTGTGAAGATATTAGGGGAGAGCAAGCTGTTATTGTCAGTGAGGTTGTGGTGTCAGCTGTTGTGTCACAACATGACCTGGTTGAGGGTACGCACAACAGTTCATGTGAGGCATGTGCCTATGGTGCATATGTTACATAATAGTGTAATCCAGAGAGTAGTAGGCAACATTTAGTACACATATTCATAATTGTGAAATGTGTCCCACCCTGTAGGCCTTTAACGTGCTACTGTGGGTGGCAGTGACTGCGGTAGGAGCAACCAGTTTTGCTGGACATTGCAGGGCTCCATTATTCCTATGTTGCATTGACATCCATGCAGTTGTCATGCCACACACCAGGCTGTGGGCCAGGACTGTGGGTGTCTCGATATGACACACATACTAGAACTGTAACAGATGGAACTACCAAGTAATTACTACAGCAGGTGTATTTGTAAGATATATGTGCATGCATACAGTGTGTAACACAGGATTAGCATGGACTTGTGTGTTCTGATGGGTATGATGTGTGACACTCAGCTGTCTGTCATGTTTTTGTATCCCCAGTCTATGCTTTCTTGCCTGTATGTGAGCACACAGAGTAGGTTTTATGATGACCCTGCCATAAATGGGGGCACATCTGTGGATATTCAGCAACAGTCTGTGCAGTTGTCAGCTCTGCCTGATATTGTAGGCCTCCCCTACATCCAGCAGCATTTATTTGTCTGTGTTCTGGTTCTGTGTCTGCATCAGAGGCCCAAGTACACTCTTATTTGGGCCGGTATATATAGGAGTAGTGTGTGACTGGTAATCAGGATATGTTTGTAAAAACAGCTGTTATACTCCAGAGGTCAGTTGGCTTACTGGTATGTTGCTAGACCTGTAGTTCAAAGTTTGTCACTGATGTATTTTTCCCTAAAGTTACATCCTCATAGTGCTAGATATATTTACAAATGCATCAATAATTCCTCAGTGCTGATTTGGTGTAGTGGTTTGTTGCTGTGACTCTGATTCAGAAGGTCCTGTGTTCAAGACTTGCCAGCTTTGTTCTTTTTTTTCCCTAATGTTACATAACTGTAATGCATGATATATTCACAAAAGCATTGTCATTTCCCACAGCTGATTTCGCTTAGTGGTGCATTACTCTGACTCTCGTGCACAGGGTCCTGGGTTCAACACTTGGCAGTGATATTATTTTTCCCTAATGTTAAATGACTGTACTGCATGATATATTTATAAAAGCATTAGCAATTTTCACAGTTGATGTGCTGTAGTAGTGTGTTGCTTTGACTCTAGTGCACAGGATCCTGGGTTTGAGATGTGGTAGAGCTGGTAATTTTGTTGCTGGGCAGAACAGTGGCTGAATGTGATAGAGTGATTAAAGCAGTTGTAAATGGTTTTGCATGGTTTTGTGCAATGCTAAACAATGCCAAGAGATGCATAGGTTCTCTCAGCTTTGCTTAGCAGTGCTTACTCCTACTTAAACCCACACTAATTCCAAAAAAAGAAAAGAAAAAAGGGGTGATAGGAAAGTGGTGAAATGGGGGACAAGCAGGGGGAAAAACATTATGAAAGGCAGCTAGGGATGTGCGCGACGGGTGTAGGAAAGGAACGTAGCTCTCGATTTCTTGTGCAAGAGCAGCTGTGCATGATGTGGACAATTTGGAATTTAGAGCCTCACACCCCACAGCGAGGGGTGTGGGTGACATACATTTGTTGAGTAATTCAAGGGTAAACTGATTAACATCAGTGTATGTGGGGGCAAAACTGAGAGCTATGTATGAGATGTGATTTTTTGGGGGACAGATACCCCTTTATTTATTTTTTTAAGGTGAGAGTGAGATGTTGGGGAAGAGTTGTAGGTAAGTTTGGGGAGGTAAGTTGGGTAGGAGATGCTGCTTTTGCAAACAGGCAAAGCAGACAGGATCGGTGTATGACACGAGGGGGTAAACACCTTGGATGGGGTGGGTGGTTAGGAATCAGAGGGCAACTTGACCACAGATGGAAAAAGTGGGACTGAGGTCCACACCCATGGGCAGTCACCAATGCCCCTTCATGGCCCTGAAGGTGGCTGTGCTGGGGCTGGATGACTGGGCCAGTCTGCCCCTCGAGGTGTGCCAGTCTGCCCTTGAACTGTCCCACACAGTCATCCAAATCATGGTGGATGACCATATGAACCATACCGCTGAACTGTTGTTCAGTGACAGTATCCTGCACGTGCCCAGGGGGGATGGGTCCTATTGTCTGATGCAGTTTCACCTGAGGGTGGTGCAGGACCAGTGGAGGAATCAATTTGAGGTTGGGTCCCAGACATACTGGGACCCAGTGCCATAGCCAAATGAGGTGTGACAGGCAGATCTACTGGGAAAATTTGGCTAGGGCATCAAGGAACTTCCCCTACTAATTATTGTTGCAATTGGGACATATTTTGCATGAACACTTCCTGTTTCCATTACAGGTATAGAGGCAACTTGGAGAAACAGGGAGGGAGATGGAAAAAGAAGAAGATAATGGAGTGGAGAGAGAAATGGAGGAAAAAGCCAATATCAAGACAAAGAGAGAATGAATGCAGAATCCTCAGGAGATATTTCAAAGAAATCTGTCTGATGGAGATGAGTTGGCATATGATAGATATATAATTACAAACCACCAGTCAATAGGGTTGAGAGGTGGTTTACTTAAAGAAATGGTGATGCATAGTGAGCCAGAAAATGAAGGAGATGTTTCCTCAGGGGGCATTATGGAGAAAATACAAAAGTAGAATGCAGAGGTAATCCTAAAGTGCAGTGGTGAGATGGAGAAGAAAACATATATAGAGAAAGTAAAAGAAGGTAAAAGGGGAGGTGAAGAAAGAAATGCAGAAGAAAATGAAAAATCAAAGTGTATTGTAAGGATTCAAAGTAAAGAAGAGGAAGAAATGGACAGGTATGAAGTGTGGGACAATTTAATTCTTTATTTTGGTATAAAGGCACGGAAGGTAAGAACATTTATTCTTATTAACAAAGACACATTTTGTAACATTATGTCTGAGATTGTTTTTTCAATGGAATTTTTTCTTGGAGAATATGAAAAAAAAGAAGACTGTAACCCATGGAATCTTTATGTGATAAAAGCATTTAATAGGGGAAAAAAGCATGTACAATTTTGAACAGAGGTAGAAAGAGAGACTTTGAGAGGGCATGTGAAAACTTTATGTAAAGAAGGACTGGACATTGCAAAAGTTTATTATAAAAGGGGTTTATAGACTGGCAGATGTGACTGTAATATTGTGTTAAAAATAGAAAGAGAAAAAAATTATACATATACAAAGTATGATAATAGGGGTGTCAAAAATACTTGGGAGAGCACAAAAGAATATTTTTGTAGAAAAAAGAAGGACATTAGATAAGTAACTGGGATTAATTAAAAAAACAATGTTATACCTGTGGGGAAATGACACAGGATGCAAAAATAATGTGAATTGAAATGTTATAAATGTAACAAAAAATGGGTATTTATGGATGGGCTGTAAAAATGAAAGTAAGAGTAAGGAAAAAGAAAAAAAGAATATGAACAAAGAGAAAAAAAATTAGAAGTAGTAGAAATAGAAGAAAAATTAGATGAGAAAATAATAAAGAGGAAATAGAAGAAGGCTCTGAAATAAGTGATGAAGAACACAAACTAGGAGACAGTAAAATAAAAAAAATGAATTCTATTGATAAAAGGGTAAAAGACAGAAAAGAAAGTTTAATGGGACAAATACAAGGAAAAAAAGGAAATGGGCAAAAATAATAGCTACACCTACTGGTTAGGGGTTGGTATAATGGTTATGGTACTGGACTCACAGGCAAAAGGTAAACTGATTCTCACCTTTGAGATGGAAATTAGCTAAGCTAGGCTAGGAATGGCCCATTAAGGCAGCTAACCCAGTAATTATCTATGAAGTTATGAAACCATGGATCTAAGGAAAAAGGAAGATGAAAAATGTAGAGTGTTTTCTGTAAATTCAAATAGTATTAAGAATATAGGAAGAATAATTTGGATTCTGGAATGGTGTAACACATGTTATTCAGATGAAATTATATTAGAAGACAAGCTTTAACAAATGAAAAAAGATAAAGAGAAAAACTCTGTGGAGGAAAGATAACTTAGAATTTGATAAATGAAAGGTGTCCTGGAATAGCTGTATTCTGTAAAAATACAGTAAAGATATTACATGTAACTTTTGCAAAAATAGAAAGACAGACCATTGCATATTTAAAATGGATATAATAAGTACATAGAATTATAACATTATATATTTATACTAACTGTAAAGAAAGGCAAAGCTTATTTCATTAGATTTTAGGCTATGTAATGATAAATAAGAATATTATAATGTATTTCTTCTTCTTTCTTTTGTTCTTTCTTTCTTTAATTTGACATTTGTTTACCAGGATTGTCTGACTGGACACCAGGTGTCCTTTTTCAGCAGAGTCCTAGGGAGAAAAGCTCCACATGTTACAGAGTATTTTAACAACAATAGTTAAAAAAGTTTGACAATGCTAACAATAGTTATAGAATTAACAATAGATTAGAGAGTCTGAGCAGTTGTTATCAGAAAATTCAAAGTAAGAATAGATAGCAAGGTTTAAAGCTGCTTAACAGTAGTTTAGGAATTAACAATTAACAGAGTTTCACAAAATATTAGCAGGAAATTGTTCTTAAAAAACATAGCAGTTAAGCATAGGAATAGTATATATACAATCAACTTAATAGAGATGAGATTGTACTAGATATTTACACTGTGTTCAATCCACCTAGGCATGTAGTACAAAGCAGTGGAAACGTGTTTAGCAAGGGGACTGGAGTACTAGGCTGGAGAAGGTGGGGTCAGGGAGAGTCATTGCAATTACATAGATGGTTTTCTTGAAGGTGTGATTTAAGGAGTTTTTTGAATATAGCAGTGTGGTCTTATAGCCTGAGTCATGGGAGTAGTGTGTTCCATAATTTTGTAACTTCATAAGGGAATAAAGATTCCCCTGAGCTGTTTTTATATGGAATGACTTCTACTAGGGCTTGTTACTAGATTGTGGTTCCCTGTTGGTGCTGTGGAAATTTAGTAGACCTGTTAGGGCAGGGGTTTTGTCTGGGTGGTACAGTATCTGATGGGCTAGGTTGAGTTGGTGGTAGTGAAGTAAGTTTGGAAATTCTAACCAGTTTAGCTTATGCAGGGCTTGACAGTGGTGTGAGCATGATTTAGCATTGGTTGTGAACCTGGCTATTTTGTTGAAACATGTTGATAGTTTGTTAAGGTCAGTCTTATTGAGCTTTGTTAATACTGGGGATGCATATAGTAGTGTTGATAGGAGGTGAGTTCTGTGGTAGTTCTGGATTCTGGGGTTAGAAATGCCTTGCTACAAAAGAGATAGCTTAGCTTTTTATGGACTATGGAGATGGTTAGGGTTATGTATTTATTGTATTTAAGTTGGTGGTCAGTTGTAATTCCAAGTAATTTGGCTTTGGGGACAGGAGTTATGGGGGTGTTACTGACTTAGTGAATAGAGAGGGGGGAGACTATAGTCTTTGTTTACTGAATAGTATTAGATGTGTTTTTTGGGGGTTAAGTATTAGCTGAGAATTGTTTAGCCAGTTTTCTGTTTCAGAGAAGGATTCTTGGGATTGGGTTTGTAGCAACTGGATGTTAGGTGCAGTGCAGATGAGGGTAGTGTCATCTGTGTATTGGATAATGTTGGCTTTGGTGGTTGCTAAATGGAGTTGGTTTGTAAAGATATTGAATAAGAGGGGCCAAGTATGGAACCTTGTGGAATATCACATTTGACTGAGAGTGGGGGGGGGTTGTGCCATTTAACAGATTGGGAGCGATTGCCTAGGTAGGTACTGAACCACTGTAATGTAGAATTATCAAGGATAAGTTTGGATAGGGTGGTTAGTAATTTATTGTGGGAGACTGTGTTGAATGCATTCAATAAATCTAGGAAGGTGACAGAGACAAATTTATCTTAGTTTTTGTATGTATTTATGGTATTGCTAAAGTTAATGAGGGCAGTGGTGCTGCTGTGGCCAGGATGAAGTCTGTGTTGAGTTTGGGAGAGTAGATTGTTAGAGAGTAGGTGGGAGAGAAGTTGGTAATGGATACATCTTTCTAGGATTTTTGAAAGTGGTGAAAGGATTGCAATGGGGCAGTAGTTGGATACATCAGTGGATGGGCTGCCTTTGTAGAGAGGGATGATGTTTAAGGTTTTCCATAAGGATGAAACATGGTGTTCATTGATGGATCTATTTATTAGTATAGAGACTGGGTAGGCTATGGCCCGAGATGCAAGCTGGAGGAATTCAGCTGCGAGGTTGTCTGCAGCAAGAGTGGTTGATTTGAGTTAATAATAATAGCAAGAGACTTATATTGTGATTTAAAAGGTACACTTAAAAATAAAGGAAACATATAAGAAAATGTTAGATGATATAATAAGCTGTGCTAAGTTAAAGCTTTGGGGCAAAAAATTCATGGACTTACAAAAGTGGTATTTATAGTACTGAAGTAAATTGTTTTATAGTATCAAAAGGTGAGAAAGGTAGGTGGTTGGAGGGGAAGTTGAAACAGGATTTTCTGATCATCTTGCAATAAGGCTAGAGATAAAAGAAAGCAAGAAATATATAAAAATAGGAAATAAATAAAAAGGATAAATGAGAAAGTATGGATAGAAGAAGGAAAGAAATTTGTAATATAGTTATGGAACAATCACATTACTATAAGAACATTTCATAAAAACTGATTTAAAAAGAGGATAATATTTAAGTAAAAATATATAAAAATGTTTTTTTTGTTTTTTTTTGCAGTGGCAATATTATGTAAGAAAAGTAGAGCAAGAAAAATATAAATGAACATATAACAATGCATTAGAAGATTTACAACATGAAGATAGAAAGTACTTTGACAAAGAAAAAATATATAAAAGAAATCAAGAAAAAATACAAGAAGTGTTATACAAGCAAAGATATTTTACAAGGAAAAAAGGGAGAAGTATTAAGTTACTTAAGCAGATTAGTAAATGAAGATGGCAGTGTATTAAAACATAAAAAGAGACTGTGAATAGTGTAGTACAATATGTACAAGCAATGTATTAAGAAAAAAGAATGTAGTGAAAAAACATGGAAAGTAAAAAAAAAAAAAAAAAAACTAACAGGAAAAAGAGGCTAAGGATTTGGAAAAGGAGATTTCTTTATATGACCTAGATAAAGAAATAGGAGACGTAAATATAGATTTGGCTGCAGAACCAGATGGAATAGGGTATAAAATGTATAAAAATGTAAGGGATTGGCAAAAAATACCTTTGTAATGATTTTGAATTAATAGCTAAATGAAGGTTTTTATGTATAAGAATTATGTAGTGTAATACATAAAGTCATACGGAAGAAGGATGCTAGAAGACAATTTAAAAAATTGTGACCAATAGTATTGAATAATAATGATTATAAGATCTTTATGAAAATAATACAAAAGAGATTTGACACTAAAATGGAAAATATTATGGAAAATGGTATATATATATATATATATATATATATATATATATATATATATATATATTTTATTTATTTGCAGTTGGTTTACCAGGATAGTCCATTGGGCCAAGGTGAACCCGTTTTCAATGGAGTCCTGGGGAGAAAAGCTCCATAAAAATCAAGGTTACAATATGATGTAGATTATAAGCTTACATGAGTTATAAAATAGAGCAGACCAAAGACTATTAACATTGCAATATGTCATAGATTGAAAATATACAACAGGAATTAGACCTAGTGAGAAAAGCTCCATAAACAAATCAAGGTTACTATATGATGTAGATTATAAGCTTACATGTGTTATAAAATAGAGGAACCATAAATTATTAACATTACTATATGTCATAGATTGAAAGTATACTACAGAAATTTAGACAAGGACAAATATTACAAACAGTCTAGGTTAGTGATGAATGAACAGATAATACAGAATATTAAGGGAATAATTAGTAGACATATATAGGATCGATAATACATGTGGTAAACTTGCAGAGAGAGGTGTGGGTAAGAATTACATACATTTAGAAATTAATTTACAAGAATATATGAGAAGGAAGAATGCTATTGAAGGGAAGAGAAGATGAAAGTTTACAGAGTAAGTTATGTAGGGTGGCAGCAGGAGCATTCCCATTGGGTTACTAGATGTGAGTGGAGAGTTTTTCTGAAGATAGAGTAGCTAGGGGTTGTACGAATGGTTGGTGGTAGGGAGTTCCAGAGTCATGCTAGACTAAAGGATAGGAGGTGTTTGCCTGGTGGACGAGCTGGTTTGTATACATCTAGAAGATTTTGGTTGTTAGACCTTAGCACTCTGTCAGGTAGGTGCATTTTAAATGCAGAGGAAAGGGAGGGACATAGTGAGGGGTTGAGAATGAGCTTATGTGCTAGAGTGAGCTGGGTACAGATAAGCTGATTGGGTAGCTCTAGCCATTTTAGTTTGCGGAGAGAGGAACAGTGGTGAGTGGAAGACTTATGGCTAGTGGCGAACTTGGCGATTTTGTTGTAGCAACAAGATAGTTGAGTTTTCAGAGAGGATTGTAGATTAGTTAGGAGTGGGGCACCATAGAGGAGGGAGGGGATGAGAAAAGCTGTAGAGAGTGTGAGTTTAGTGGTGGGTGTAAGATAATGATTTTGTCGATAAAGCATGCCTAGTTTTTGATGGGTTTTTTTGATATTTAGTTGTATGTGGGAGTTAAATTTAAGCTGATTGTCAATTTGGATGCCAAGTAGCTTGGTCTCTGATACCAGTTCCAGGGTTGTGTTGTTATAACTAGTAATACAAAATGTGTTTTTGTTGAAAGGGGTGACTTTATAGGGAGTAAATACCATTAATTTTGTTTTAGAAGCATTGAGTGCTAAGTGATTTTTTTCCATCCATTGTTCAGTGGAAGAAAAAGCATCTTGAGTTAGCTTTAGAAGTGTGGGGATAGAAGTGGCTGAGCAAATAATGGTAGAGTCGTCTGCATATTGGATGATATTAGAGAAAGGGATGGAGTTGCGGAAGTCATTAATAAATATATTAAAGAGGAGGGGACCCAATATGGAACCTTGAGGAACTCCAGTTGGGGTATTAAGGAATGAGGAGGTTGCCTTTTTCCATTTTACTGCTTGATATCTGTTGGATAAGTAGCTAGAGAACCAGTTCAGAGATGAAGGAGATAGGTTAAGCTTAGAGAGTTTAGATAAAAGAAGGTTGTGGGAGATAGTGTCGAAGGCCTTAGAGATCCAGAAAAAGGGAAGAAACAATATGACCTGAGTCTCGGGCTTTGTTTACAGTTTCCAGGAAGGAGAGGAGGGCTGTCATAGTACTGTGGCCTGGTCTGAAACCATGTTGTGTGGGAGTTAGTAGGTGGTTATCAATGAGATATGGTAGGAGTTGTAATTGGATACACTTTTCAAGGAGTTTAGAGATGGGAGACAGGATAGCGATGGGCCGGAAATTAGTCACATTATTATTGTTGCCTCCTTTATGCAGGGGTATGATAAAGGCCTTTTTCCAAATTAGGGGTACTATGCTTTCTTGGATGGAGCGGTTTATTAAAATACTAATGGGGTAGGCAATTGCTTTGTCAGCTATGCTCAGGAATTGTGGAGGAATATTATCAGGAGCATTTGAACCAGGCTTCAGTTTTTGAAGGAGTTTTTTTATGGTAGATGTGGGTATGGGTTTTAAAGAGAAAGGTAGGGAGTGGGAGGAGGGGGTATCTAGGGGTGGGGGTGATGGGGAGGGAGGGAGAGTGGAGTAAGAGGAGGAGGGTATAGAGTTGGAAGATGGGAGAAGGGGTGCACTAGTGGTAGATGGTGGAGGGTAAGTAGACAAGGGTGGGGGTAAATGGGAAGGAGTAGTAGTGTTAGAGAAGGAAGAGGTTAACTTGGATATAGAGTCAATAAAAAAACAGTTAAATTGAGTAGCCAAGTCTGTATCAGAAGCATTTGGGTCTGTGGTGGGGGTGTCTGGTTTACTGGGATGTAGGAGAGTGGAGATGCCTTTCCAGAATTTCTGAGGGTTTGTTTTATTGTTGTTTTGGAGTGAGGAGAAGTAGTTTTGTCGGTCAGTGATGATGACCTTTTTTACTTTATTTCGAATTTTTTATATTCATTATGGATGAGGGGGGTCCTATTTTATTGGTATTGAGTCCAGAGTTTGTCTCTGTGTCGCATTGTAGCAAGTGTATTTTTGGTAAGCCAAGGGGCAGTTTTGGTCTTTATTCTTTTTGTTCTTAGGGGACTGTGGCGGTCTAGGAGGTGTAAGAAGGTTGTGCTGAAATGGGCAACTGCATTATCTAGAGGAAATGTTTTTAGGCTGTTCCAATTTATTGCTTTTATATATATATGGGTTCACTTCATAATCTCGATATTCTGAAATACCGAATCTCAGAATACCGAGATTAGAATACCGAATGCTCGGAATCGCGAAACACCAGAAGCGCGAAATTCGAAATACCAAAATTCGGAGCTTCTGGTGTTGCGGTGTATGAATGGATGTAAATGCAGGTAAGTTTGTATGAGTGTGTAAGTTATGTGCTGTAATGTATGTTAGTGTGTGTTTTGGTTGTGATGTGTGTGTGCAAGGGGCTGTGAAATGTGTGTGTGTGTGTCAGTTGCCTTTCTGTGTGTGATTGTGCGGTCTTGGAGTTAATATATATAAGTAGGGGGGTGTGGGGAGCTATGGGGGGTGCAGGGGGGCAAAGCCCCCCTACTTGTTTCTAGTTTAGGTTAGTTTTGTTTGTGTGTGGGGGGCAGTTGTGTGTATGTAAGTGTCAGGATTTTTGAGTTTCGCGATTATGGGCATTCGGTATTGTGGTGTTTCGGCTTTATGATCTTGATATTCTGAAATTCGGTATTTCAGAATTTCGAGATTATAAAGTGAACATATATATATATATATATATATATATATATATATATATATATATATAAAGGGGAAGGGCTGTCAAGAATTATTAATCATAGTTATAGAAATTGTGGATATTATTAATAAAAAACAAGAAATGAAAAGCATGGTAGGAGACCTTAATAAGACATTTGATACAACTAAACATGAAATATTATGGGCAATAATGAATATAATATAAGTGAAAAAGTTAGGAAATTATGATGGCAGCATATAGCAAAAATAATGTAAATTTTTTTTGTAAATAGGAGATTAATCTAATAGGTTTATATGAAGAGTGGTGTAAGTGGTGCAAGACAGAGATACCAGTGAGTTGTATACCCTTTGCATTAGTTATGAATGTGATAGTATTTAAAATAAATTACAAAATGAAGGAGGCGGTATAGATATATATATATATATATATATATATATATATATATATATATATATATATATATATATATATATACATATATATATAGATATATATAGATATATATATAGATATATATAGATATATATATATATATATATATATATATATATATATATATATATATATATATAAAACAACAGCTGTAGGGTTAAGAATTTCAGTCCTTATAACATATGCAGATGATATTATAATACTTGCAAAACAGTTAAAAGTTATATTTTAGGTCATATGGATTATATGGATTGAAAAAATAAAATAAATTATATTTAATGGTAAATGTTTTCCCCAACAATATTAAGTAAAATCAGGAGGTGCTAGTTATGGAAAAAGGAGAGTAGGTCTAATAGGGGTGAAAATGTAATATGATTGTAAGGAAAATTATGAACATCTGCAAATATATTAGTATATCTACATATGTATACATTCTTTTTATATATAAATTTAGGACCCCTACATATTTTAAGAGGTTTATATCCATCTCAGTTACCACGAGCTCAAGCAGATGGAACCACAGTTTAACATCTCATTCAAAGAACAGGACACTCAAGAGTGCAGTACCCCCCTATGGTGCACTGCAGTGTCAGCTATTGATTTACCTGGTGAGGAAATACAACCCACAGTTTTCTATACTAAAGTTGAGTGTGATACCTGTTCTGCCATATCAAACACAACAATACAAA
>NW_025048967.1:10000-77955 GCF_019279795.1 Protopterus annectens | reverse complement strand
TAGTTTATGGTCTGATCTTACCAGTGAGGGATCCACTTCTGGTCTGGAGCACAGAGTCCTCATGTTGGTGATGATCAGGTCCAGTATGTTTTCCCCTCTTGTGGGAGTGGTAACAAGTTGTTCCATAGCATTTGAGTTTATAAATTCTAGGAACCTTTGGGCTAGGGTGTTGGAGCTAGAGTAATGCTCCCAGTCTATGTTTGTGTAGTTGAAGTTGCCCAATATAATGGTGTTTGGAGAGACCTTCATATTTTCCACTGTTCTCAGAAAGGCCGAGTGGGGTTCCTGGGTTTGGGAGGGTGGTCTGTAGCAGGCTAAAAACTGGAAGGCAGTTTTACCCACTGTTAGTTGCACATGGATAGTCTCTGATGCTTCGTGCTTTGCCACCAACCTGGAGGTGTGGGTATCTTTGATGAATATCGATATTCCCCCTCCTTTTGTGGTTTGGTCCAAGTTTTGGGGCCGAAAAGCATGGTATGAGGTATAACCTGGTAGTGCTGGGGTGCTCTCGGGAGCCCTGAACCAGGTTTCTGTTAGTGCACAGATATCGATGTTCTCCATGCTAAGGAGAGTTTCGAGTGCATGCATCTTGAGGTTTAGACTTCTGGCGTTGAGTAGCATTACTCTTAGTTTCTTATCCCTTGTGATACCTATGGAGGTGGGTTTGTCTTTTGAGCCTTGCCTAAAAAAGGCACTATGGGGGTAGCAAGAGCCTTTGCCAATATCCAAAAGCCCAGGGGTGACAGGTGCAAGCCGTCCCTAGCGAAGCATCGTGGCTTGTTGAGCATATCATCCCAAGCTGACAGGCATTGGATCCCTTTGAATGACACCAGTACTTAAGCCAATTGTTGAAATTGATCATCTTGTCTTCATATTGTGGCATCATTCTTGGTGAGGGTAAGATGCTACTCAAGGTCAGGGTCATACCGGCCTGGGCTACATGCTCAGAGAGCTCCTTTATGTCTCTTTTCATGTAGTCCAGGGAGGTACGTCTCAGGTCATTCACACCAGCATGGACAATGACTGAGTCATATTTGTACTTGCCTTGGAGTGACCTGAGTGCTTGTGTTATGTGGCAGATCCTAGTGCCCGACAGGCTGCTCACCGTGACCCTCTCCTTGTTCAGCCTGGTGAGCGGGACGTCAGTGTGCCTGATGATAGAGTCACCTATTACAAGTGTATCAGGTGTGTTGTTTAGTCTTAAGGGCTGTGACTGTTTGGCACACTGGCTTTGTGAGATATGTGTTGCACGTGTTTTGTCCACCTTTTATGGATGAACTGAGAACTCCTGTTTGATGAGTTAAAAAGGTGCTACCGCAATCGCAACCACAAATACGGAAATGGTATCAGCATTCAACCGTTACAACACTATCTGTCATAAAGCTGAAAAAAAAAATAAAAGACAGACCAAAATATAAAACACAGAGAATTTAACAGGGAACAAAAACAGGGCAAGAACAGGAATTAACCTATGGATTTAAAAGAACATTGATGCCGTGGGTGGGAATGTACAACAGGTCAGGAGTGATGTCAGAAAGTGGGCAGTGATTAGCAAAGTGGGTGGCAATGTTTAGATTTCGGTCCAAAGCAAGGAACTGGTTTTACAAAGTGTATACTGTCCCTTTAAGGGGTTTATTTGTATATATCCCATGTTACCTTTAATATAAGAGGTTTTAAGGAATCACGCAGTGGAAAATCTAGTTTGGCTAAATTTTTCTTGTAGTTTAAGTAGTTGAACCTAGTCAAGCTGGAAATGTAAGATTCTGGTTGGAACTTCTGCAAGTTTTTCAGAGAATATGTAGTAAATTACGAGGAACAACATTTGTAAAACTTAGTGCAGACCAGTCAATGGCACTTGACCTGCAGGCTCTTAAACGTGGCAGTTTTTTATCAGGTTTTCCATTCTAAGTGAATGGAAGTCTAATCTGACAACAAATGGTAATGCTACTTTTTATCACAATCAGGACTGTCATACTGCATTTTGGGACAGATTTACCTTTCCAAAGGGGAAAAAAAAAACTGTCATCAGGATGTCTGCCCCCATGAGGCTAGCCAAGGATAAAACAAAATTAGGAATGAATACTTATTTAGTATCAAGCAGCTTTGAGAGGTGCAGAAATTCAGAACTAGATAAAAAAATATATGTTTTTTCATTATTTGTCCATAGTGGTCCTTTAACAGATAGGATACACACCTTTAATGCGGTAAAATGAGAAGGCTGTGGGTTGTATTCTCACTCCTGGTGATGGGATTACATTTTGAATTGCCGACACTGCAGTATAGCATTAGGGGTTACTTGGTTGCATTAGCCTTTAAATACTGTTTCATACAGAACTGCCCACTGGCTCAGTCATCCCACATTTTCCAGGTCAGTATGTGTATGTTCATAGGTTCATAGGTTCATAGGTAGGTACTAGGCTATCCCACATTTTCCAGGTCAGTATGTGTATGTTCATAGGTTCATAGGTTCATAGGTAGGTACTAGGCTATCTGCCCAAGGGCATTTATAAGCCTAGCCAGAGTGTGTCGGCTTTCGCTGCCCCATTGATTAATTAACTGAGCCTCTGTCAAGCAGAGCCAATGAAGTGATCCCAGGGGTGTATTTTCTGTTACCCATCCACTTGTTAAGGCTTCTCTTGAAGAGGATTAGTGAGGGGCTCTGCCTAATGTAGTTAGGAATTTTGTTCCAAAGCATGGGGATTCTCTGTGACAGGAATCTATCCCTCTAGCATATTCTATTTATTGTTGTGGTGAGGTTTAGCTCACTAGAGTACGTGGCTCGCAGTGACTTGGATTTCTTTAGGTGGAGCATGTCCATCAATTCTGAGTTGGACATGGTTTTGTAAGTCAGGCAGCGATCACCTCTGAGTAAGCGATATGCCACTGAGTACAGCTGGAGTTTTTTCAGTCGGGCTGCATGGGGCATATGTTTGAGGCCAGTAATCCTCTTGGTGAGGTGCTTTTGTGATCTTTCCAGCTGTTGGAAGTATCTTGTGAGGTATATCCCAAATGGGGCATTGTACTCTATGATGGATCTGATAAGTGACGAGCAGAGGGGCACTATAACCTCTTTATTTCTAGATGCGAACCCCTTAGTAATTAGATGGGCCACATAGAAGAATTTCCTAACTGCTTTGGCAATATGATTGTCAAAGGAGAGATTACTATCTACCTAGTTCGCCAGATCTCTTATTACCTCTTCTGCATTAAGGGGCTGCCGCCTATGTGGTAATTCATGGGTGTTTTGTTTTTCCCAAACAGGATGACTATGCATTTTTGGCATTTAGCTTGAGGCCATGACTTTGACACCAGGTGTCTGTCTCAGTAAGGCCTTTTTGAAGGGTGTCCGTGTCAGCCGGAGAGTCAATTATTGCTCCCAGTTTGCAGTCATCGGCAAACCTGGTTAGCCATAGTCCTCCTGTGTTTGCCTGTACTTCTGAGAAATATATGCCGAACAGTAGGGGTCCCAGAACCGAGCCTTGTGGGACAACACTTGTGACTGGTTTGGATTTGGACCTGGAGCCCACTATTCTTACCCTTACCGTGTGAGTTCTGTCTGTAAGCCAGTTGGCAACCCATCTTGTGACGTAGGGGTTTATGTTCAGGCTGGTGAGTTTTTCTATAATACCCGAGTGAGGAATGGTGTTGAATGCCTTGGTGACATCAAGGTAGACTGTGTGAACCACCTTTCCCCTCGTCTATGGCCTTGGTGACTGTCTCGAAGAAGTCAACCAGGTTTAGTAGGCATGATCTGCCCTTAACAAAGTGGAACTGGGTCGGGTCAAGTGTTTGGAGGTTCCCAATGTCTTTGTTAATGAGTTCCATGATGATGCACTCCATAGCCTTGCAGACCTGGCTAGTCAGGCTTATGGGGCGATAGTTACCAGGGTCAGTTGTGGCCCTCCTTTGTGGAGTGGAATAACCATTGCTGTGTGCCATTCTATGGGCACATAGTCTGTGGAGAGGCTGAGGCTGAACAGCTTGTTTAGGTAGGGGGTTAGTTCGTTCTGTAGTTCGTGCAAGATGCAGGCTGGGACACCATCTGGCCCCATTGATGCTGTGTTTTTGGCTTTTGAAAGGGCTGTTTTCACCTGTGCTTCTGTGATTTCTGGGACAATACACTTTTCCGGTATTGTTGTTCGCCCTTTTGAAGGTGAGAGGGAGGTGAAGTTTGCACTGAATCTATCTGCCAGTATGTTGGCAATATCAGTAGGTTCAGTATATTTTGTGCTGTTTTGCAGAGCATATCTGTGAGTTGCCACTTAGATTCTTGACATAGCTAAAGAAGTCTTTGTGGTTACCTTTCGAATCCTTGGTTATTTTTCTTTCGAAGTTAGTCTTGGGTGATTTTATGAGAGACTTTAGTTTCTTACTGATACTGATCAGGGATGTCTTTCCTTCTTGGGATTTGCTTTTTTCCTGAACTAGTTTCCTCCTTTTGTTGTATAACCTGTTTATGGCAGGGATCCACCAGACTGGTTTCCTTCTCTTAGGGGAGTGAGTCTCGGTTTTGCTAGGGATGGCACAATCCATGCATCCTTGTAGGTGCTCATAGAGTGCAATTGTAAAGGATTCTGCATCTTGGGCAGTGTTATCCTTTAGCGTGGGGGCTGTGAAACTTACCACCTCTGCCTTAAGTAAGGTGAAGTTTGCTTTAAAAAAGTTTTTCACTGTGGTTTACTTGGTTGGGGGTGGTGGTGGGGTGTGGACATCCAGGGTGATTAGTTTATGGTCTGAACTAACCAGTGAAGGGTTGACCTCCGGTACGGAGCACCTGTCACCCATGTTGGTGATGATCAGGTCCAATATGTTGCGGCCTCTGGTAGGGAGTTTACTAGCTGATCCAGGGCATTTGAGTTGATAAATTCCAGGAAGCACTGAGCCTGGGAGATGGTACTCGAGTAGTTTTCCCAGTTAATGGTAGGGTAATTGAAATCTCAGGGTGTTCGGTAGGACCTTCATGTTTTCCAGTGTCTCCAGAAAGGCGGAGTGGTGGTCCTGGGTTATGGAGGGTGATCTGTAGCAGGCCACAATTTGAATTGCAGATTTGCCCGATGTTAGTTGCACATGGATGATCTCAGAGGTATCATGCTGTTCTACTAACCTGGAGGTGTGGGTATCCTTGATTAATATGGGGACACCCTCTCCTTTTGTGTTTCGGTGTTCTGTGGCCGAAATGTGTGGTATGAGTTGTAGCCCAGTAGTGCTGGAGTGCTCTCTGGAGCCTTGAACCAGGTTTCAGTTATTGCACAGATGTCAACATTCTCGATACTTAGGAGAGCTTCGAGTGTATGCATTTTGAGATTTAAACTCCTGGCGTTGAGTAGCATAACTCTCATTTTTTTACTTGTGCTGTTTACGGAGGTGGGTATGAATTTTGAGCCTTGCCTAAAAAAGGCACTATGGGGGCAGCAAGAGCCTTGGCCAGTATTCAAAAGCCAAGGGGTGACAGGTGCAAGCCATCTCTTGTGAAGCAACTCGGCTTGTCGAGCATGTCATCCCAGGCTGACAGACACTGGATACCCTTTGAATGACACCAGAAGCTTAGCCAATTGTTGAATTTGATATTTTTTTCTTTATACTGCGCTATCATTCTTGGTGAGTGCAGGATGCTACTCAGGGTCAGGGTCAAACCTGCCTGGGAAACATGATCAGAGAGCTCTTCCATGTCTCTTTTCATGTAGTCCAGGGAGGTACATCTCAGGTCATTCACACCAACATGAACAATGACAGAGTCATATTTGTACATGTTCTGGAGTGACCTGAATGCTTATGTTATGTAGCTGATTCTGGCTTCCGACAGACAGCTAACAGTAACCTTCTCCTTGTTGAGCCTAGTGAGGGGGGGCTTCAGTGTGCCTGACTATTGAGTCACCTATTACTAGTGTGTTAGGTATGTTATTTCACCTTAAGGGCTGTGATTATGCAGCACATTGATTTTGTGTTGTATGTGTTGTCTGGTTTGTGATGAGAGGTGCAGGTTTTGTGGGTGCCTGCTTTGGAGCTCTCTGATGCTTTTGCAGGTTTTTATTTAGAGCCTCTGAGTATGATTTCTTGTATTTATGTGTATTTTTTGCCAGTGCTGGTTTAGTAAGTCTATGTGAGGCTGGAGGTGTGGTGCAAGTGTTAACCTTCTCCTCATGACTGTCTGTTCCAGTCTTGGGTGGAGATACCTTAGCCTCCAGTTTGGCTGTATAATTGCATCTCTTGCATATGTTAGTGTTTTGTGGTAGGAGGAGAGAGCTGTCTGTGTACATGAGGCCAGTTGTAACATTACCTCAGGATACCCAGATTCACCAGCTGGACTGGAGAGTACACCTGAAGTTGCCCTTTAGTCATGCCTGAATAGTAGGGTGAGCTGCTTTAGTCATTTGGTTGGTGAGGGGTGGATAAAGAGCCTTGTCCTACTGGGCAGTCAAGTGTCGGGGTGTATTAGTGCTTGCTATAAGGTCTGAGCAAGTGCTGGACTGTAGGATGCTTTTTGAGTGCTTAGGTTGAGAGTTAGGCTAGTTTCAAGTGAAAAACAGAAGAGGAGACTTAGTGGAGCTGGGAATAATTTAACCCTAGCTAACCAGTGTTGCCCGGTGCACAAAACCGTGCAAGCACGTTTTTTAAACTACTAATTTCTGTGCTGGAACCACTCTTCCAGGGACAGATGGTTGTTCAAAGTTCCCCTCTCTCACAGGTGAACAGAGAAACTTCCCTCTATCCAAGTAGGGTATGGGCAACTCAGAAACTTGTAACACAGCCCTGAATTCAGCACTAACCTGAAAACTGGACTATACTAGCTTAGAAAGGCAGGAAACAAGGTTTTTTTTTAAAAGATAAGGCAAAAACAGTAAAAAGTACACGTAAAACAGCTTTAAATGACTACAAGCGATCAGAAAAGGCTATCACACTTTAGTGTGTAGCCTAGAACAGTTGAACAATTTATTTAAACAAAAAACTTTTTAAAAGTGTGGGCAGTCAAATAAGTACAATATGTGAAAAAAACAAGCTTTTAAATCACAATAAGTGCTGGAAAATCAGCGTTTAGGCAAAAAACAGTTAAAACAGAAAAAATACAGAAAACTGATACTCAATCACTCCAAAGTCTCTCTTTTAAGCTAGAAGGCTTATATCAGTTTAAGGCTTTCTAGTGCTTTCCAGTAGGTTAGTTACAGGAAAGGTGGGAAACAAGTGCAGATGTGGTCTTTTAAACCAGAAAGTTGAAAGAGATCGACAACTTCCCGAATGGTCAATAAACTACAATTCCTGGGCCAAGAACAACTCCTCTTGTTGTAGACAGGCTACCTAGTACTTACCACTCTCACTGATGAGCTAGAAGGCTGCACTCCAACAGAAAGACTTGGGGGGCTCAGAAGCTTACAAACAGTCCTGGATGCAGCAAATCTGTACCTGGACTAGACTAGTTGGGGATCAAGCGCAAACACTGGCTTTAAAACCAGAAAGTTGAGAGAGATGGAAAAAAACTGCCCAAACAGCCGATAAACTACAATTTATGGGCCAAAAGCCACTCTTCCCATGGTAGATAGGCTACCTGATGCTTACCACTCCCACTGATAAGCTAGAAGGCTTCCCTGCAACACAGAAAGGCTTGGGGGGCTCAGGAGCCTACAATCAGTCCTGGATACAGCAAGTCTGTATCTGGACTAGATAAGTTACAGGAAAGGCAGGAAACAAGCTAGGAATTTTTTTATTTATTTTTTTTACAGGAAAGCAGCTAAAACAGCAGTAAATACAATTCAAATGCAGTGCAGGCTAGCACACGTGTATCAATATTACGGCAAATACAGTTTAATTAAATGCAATTAAATTAACAAATGACTAAAAGACAAGTGCAGTAGGCATTAAATTAGAAGGCTACTAACAAGCAGTAACAAGTGCAGAGTAAGAACAACTGAACAGATAGCATGCAGAACAGCAACTAAGACAGTTACAGTAAGAGCAGGTGAATATATATATATATATATATATATATATATATATATATATATATATATATATATAGATATATATATATATATATATATATATATATATATATATATATATATATATATATATATATATATTTTTTTTTTTTTTTTGAGAGAGGGAACACAGCAGGATTAAGAGGCTACAGGGGTTGTCCTTCTCAAATGCTCTCTTTGTACACTGTAGGAGTGCCTGAAATCAGAATAGTTGAGTGAGCAAATGAGATGGGCCCAGAAGGAGTATCCAAATACAAACTTACAAGAGGGGCGGGCAGTTTCAAAGCCACCTAGATTAACACCAAGACAAGAACAGAGAGGGTGGGTGGGAGAAACACAGTGGAGACAACAAGAGACAGAAACAATACAGCACCACTATAAATAAAAGGCAAGTGTATAAATACAGCACAGTGCAATTAGTATTGCTATTTGAAAAGCATCTGATTTGGGACCTTTCTTCATGATTCTCTTGCTGAGAGAATGAGAGATGTGCTCTCGATGTACAATTAATACAATTAAGATGAGTGGCATAAAGCAGCAGTAACAGAAAGTGGGAAACACAGGGAACCATTTCATTGTTATGCAAAGCTCTGCATGAAATAACATAGTTCAGGTAATGCTACAACAGCATTACTATACAAAGCTAACCATGCGGGCAGCCAGAATGCATTTCACGTTGCATATTTTACTGTGCACATTTAAAAAATGGTTAAGTTGCCTAAACTCTGGCTTGATACATACATTTTTGTTTTAAATACATTCCTGGGAAAGTGAAACTCAGAAGCCAGGAGTAAAGAGCCATATAACAGAACACTTTCAATGGAAAACCAGGCTAAAGGATTAGTTTGATGTCTATTGTTATGTATAGATAACTAGTTACCTGAATCCAGCCATGCTAGAGATGTGAAACTCTAGCTAACTGAAGGAGGGGAGATGGGTGTAGTAATTCTGCTCACCCACAGATTGTTATAAGTAATAGCTGGTTTACATTCTATAAGTCACTCATTTTCCTGATAGATTTCTTCAATTTTTTTTAAGAATAATTCTCTCTTTTCCCATACTAGACTATTCAACAATGTCATAAATAAGAATATTTACATGAATGTATTTTTATCAGATCATAGGAGGTTACTAGGCTAATGGCCCTGGGGCCCTTACAAGCCTAGCCAAGAGTTTATTCCCAAAAAGAAACCTCAGTCAGCACCTGTCACCCCTGACAATGATGGACACAGGTAGAACTCCTGGGACAAATCTGTGGTTTCCCATCCACTCATCAAGGTTGTGCTTGAAGACGGTCAGTGAAGTGTTCTGTTTGACATGTATGGGAAGTCTGTTCCAGAGACAGGGCAGCCTCTGGGAGACAAACCTGTCTCTCCAGCAGGTTTTGCTGATGTCACATATTAGATTCAGGCCTTTTGAGGGGGTAGTGTGTGAGGAGTTAGACTTATGGATATGGAGCATCTCTAGTAGGGCAGGGACTGAGATTGCCTTGTAGGCGAGACACAGATCACCTCTGAGTAATCTGTACGATACCGAGTAGAGTGATAGGGATTTGAGCCTGTCTGCATAGGACAGGTGTTGGGAGGCCATGGATTCTCTTTGTAAGGTATTTCAGTGGCCTTTCCAGTTGATGCAGATGTTTGGAGAGGTACATCCCAAATGGGGCATTATACTCAATTATTGGTCTAATGAGGGAGGAATATAGCGAGGTAATAACCTACTTTTTTCTGGATGCAATCCCTTTACTTATGATATGAACCAAGTAAAAGGCTTTTCTGACCATTGCCGCTACATGATGGTTAAATGTGAGGTTGTTATCAACCTGAGTGCCCAGGTCTCTCACCACAGGTTGTATGCTTAGGGGGTGCCATTGATGTGGTAATTGGTAGGGGTTGTGTTTTCAGTGAATGGTATGAAGATACATTTTTTTTTGCATTTAGCTTAAGCCCATGACTTTGGCACCCATCATTAGTTGCTGTGATACCCTCTTGCAGTTTGTTAACATAATTTGGGGAGTCAATGACAGCACCCAACTTTCAGTCATCCACAAACTTGCTCAGCCACAGGCCTTTTGTCTTTGCCTGAACCTTTGATAAATAGATACCAAACAGTAGGGGTCCCAGGACAGATCCCTGAAGAACTCCACTAGTGACAGGTCTGCTATTGGAGGTGGAGGTATTTTGACTGTCCATGGGTTTACAGATCAGACTTGTCCAGCTAATGGGGTGATAGTTTCCGGGGTCAGTAGTGGCACCACCTTTGTTCAAGGGGATGACAGTGGCAGTTCTCCACTATGCTGGAATGAAGCCTGCACTTAGGCTGTGGTTGAATAGAGTGCTCAATGGCGAATCCAGTTCTTGCTGGAGATGGTGCAGAATACATCCTGGAATTCTATCAGGTCCCATGGAAGCTGTGTTATATGTTTAACACAATGGATGGTGCAGTGGTACAGCGGTAACATTTTCACCTCACAGCAAGAGGTTATCCTTTTCGATTCTTGGCTGGGGTGCTTTCTGTGTGGAGTCTGCATGTCCTCCCTGCTTGGTGCTCCTGTTTCCTCCCCTCTTACAAAGACATGCATCTGGAGCATTTCTCCCCGAGCCTCTGCTGAAAATTGGCTTTGTTCCAAGTTGGACTTTCCTGGTTAACAAATGTTAAATAAATGTATATGTAAACCTTGTATTTGTAACTATAATCATTGTTACATGTTAAACATAGAGCTTTTCTCCCTGGGCCTCTGTTGAAAAAAGATTTTTGGCCAGTCAGACTTTCCTGGTAATCCTCTTCTTCCAGCTTTTCCTGGTTAGGGGTCACCACAGCGGATCACCTGTCTGCTCATGATTGGCAGTGGAGTTTTATGGTATCGAGTTGCCAACCTGGCACCCAACCTTCCACAGAAGGCACACACTCACACCTAGAGCCACTTTAGAGTATCCAATCCATCTACAGCATGTCTTTGGGATGTGGGAGGAAACCAGAGCACCTGGAAGAAACCCACGCGACCACGTGCAGACTCCACACAGAAGGCACCCCAGCCGAGGATTGAACAGGAGTACCTCTTGCTGTGAGGCGGCAATGCTAACCTCTGCACTACCATGTAAAATAAAACAATCAAATAAATAAATAAAATTTGGTTTGGCCAGGAACTGTGACTTATAAAATCTCTCCTTTTAAAAAAGTCTTTTTTATCTCCATAATTTGTTGAAACTTTTGCAAGCTTCTTTCAGAGAATTTTTAATACATCTGTAGGACAACATTTGTAAGTTTCAGTAGAGACCATGCAGTGACCCTTGTTCTGCAGACTGTCAAACTTGGCAGTTTTTTTCAGGTCTTCTGTTATAAATGCTGGATGTGTAGTCTGACAACAATGCTCTCATAAAGCATTATGGGATGGATTAAGCTTGATCAGGATGTCTGCCCCCATAAGGGCATTCAGGAAAAATATATATTTCCTTATTTTGCTGCAGGCAGCTTTGGGAAGTGTAATAAGTCATGAAAAGTTAAACAATATATGTTTTCCATGGTTTACATGTAGTGGCCATTTAAGTGTAAATTAGCTGTATGCTGCTCATTTCAATATAAAAAATATGTATTTTATGAAGAGAAACGTGTTTACTATGGGCAAAAATTTAAAAAAATGTGTATTATTCAAAGGATAGTTTGTATACATAGTTTTACACAATTCTTTCACAATGAAGTCAGAAGTTCAATGCAACATCATATGAGGAGTAACCCTACAGTGCCCTTGTGTCTCACATGTCAGTAATGAAAACACTTCTTCTGGCTTTTCCTGGTCAGGAGTCACCACAGCAAATCACCTGTCCACTCATGATTGGCAGTGGAGTTTTACAGTGTTAAGTTGCCAGCCTGGCACCCACCATTCCGCAGAAGGCACACACAAACACACACACACATGCCTAGGTCCAATTTAGAGTGTCCAGTCCACCTACAGCATGTCTTTGGAATGGGGGAGGAAACCAGAGCAGCTGGAGGAAACCCTCACAACCACAGGAAAGACATGCAGACTCTGCACAGAAGGCACCCCAGCCAAGGAGCAAACCAGAGAACCTCTTGCTGTGAGGTGGCAACACTAACCACTGCACCACTGTGGCCACCCACAGTAATGCAAATACTGCAAGGTATATTCATTTCCTGTCTTTTACTTTGTATGCATTGTGGATGGTTCTTTCTTGGAATTATTGCTGTTTTTAATTGCCTTAATTGTAATGTGTAATTAGTTTCAGTACAGAGGGCATTCCAGTGAAAAGGCAAGATGTAATATAAGAAGCTGTGATAATGCCATAACAAAAAGACAATTAAAACTGTCAAATAAAGGCAGGAAAAAGTGCATCTGAGTGTGCGCAGTTTAAAGTGCACATAAGTGACTCGGTGTATTGCAAAGGGTATTTAGCATTATTGTTTTATTAATGCAGGTTAGAGAGTACCATGTAACACATTAACATAAAATGCGGTTGCTAGTTTAGGGACAGAACAGCCAGCATTTGCAAGGCATTAAATGTGTATTATGGTTTGCATCACCAATCCCTCACAACACTATGGGACATTTATACATTTTTAAGCTAAATGGGGTGCTGCGGTAGCGTTGTCGCCTGACAGGAACACGTTGTCCCGTTCGATTCTCAGCTAGAGCGTCTTCTGTCTGGAGACATGCGTGAATGGGCGTACCTTCGTTAAAGGTTGTGCGTCAGGGCTGGCAACTCGGCACATAAACATATACTGCCAATCATTAGCGGACCGGAATTCCGCTGTGGCGACCCCTAACCGGGGAAAAGCCGAAAGCCACAACAACTTTCTTAAGTAAAGAAATCCAGTCCATTTTGTGAAGCTCCAGACCAGAGTTTCTCAGCTCCACATTCCTCTGTAACATATATAAAGTAGTAAGAAACATTACCAGTTATTAGAGGTGTGAGAGCTCAACATGATTGCAGATATCTTGACTCAAACTGCTCCAGAAGCTGAATTTACAACATATTTACTCTGTACCATACTTGGATGTTCTGTTGTAACAATTGCTTTGATACAATGGGCTCGGAAAAAGAAAATAGCACAAAAAATCGAGACTGCACGAGCAAAAAGAGAAAATAAAGTGAAGGAAATGAAAAAGGCTGTTGCACAGTTTAAACAGCAGGTTGGTGACCTAATATTCTGTAAAGGGTGATTAGGGTTAATTGTTTTATTATTGCAAGATGATTTTACTTGAAACACATACATTACTTCTGTTTTGTGTCTTTAGTTTTAAAATGACAGGACATTCTGCATTTGTTGTTTGCTACTGCGGATGTACGCAGAAAAAGTGACCTTATGTTTGTTCAGCCTTGTACAATGTCACAGCCAGATATACTGCTCCATATTGTTTAGGAACTTTGTTGGATTACCATAATACCAGAGTCTGCTAGCCAAAGGTAATGCCTATGGACCACAGAAACTAAGTTGTTCTTTTGCATAGGTATTGTACATGACAGTCTGTCATTCCAGTGTTACATAATCCTGATATAATATAACATTCCCTAGCAGATTAAGACTATCTAGCTTCAGAGGACTCATAAAATGTTTACCTTTGACATGAGGATGTATAGTTCCAACTGGCAGAGATACAGTGTTTACAGCTTGTTTTGTCTGAAGCTATGACTACTATTTCAGCATTATCCTAGTATAAATGCAGTAACAATCTACAATTGATGCTCACCGTAGTCTTAATATACTTAATATACATATTTTTTTACTTGAATTAAAACTTCAGTTCACTGTGAGTTGTTTTACTTTCCCTGTCTGTAGCATCCAAATCTATTGGCAGTTCTTATAATTTCTTTGGTCTGAAGTTTCTTTCACATCCCCTGCAAAAATGTATCCTTACTGTTTGTTGTGTTTCTTGCTGTGGATTTAATGGCTGCCACTACCTTATTACCTGCTGTGACTCATAGTGTTCCTAGCTAGAGAAATCAACTAATGATGCTTTTTTGGATGGATGTCAGACCATGCAACCTGCCATGGCTTACCACCTTATCATATGAAGAACAGAAACACGGCTGAATTTTTTTGTTCTTTGTAGCTAAGCTTGACAATGTTAGATTGAGGACATCTGATAAACCATATGTTTGGTTGAAGAACTCAATGTGTGCAGGAAGGCTTTAAACTGGTCATGAACAGCAAGGCTATTACCTGGTGCGAGTCTGTGCTTGTTTACTGCACTACCTTGATCTTATCTGCTCGGTTTCAAGCTGGTGTCAAGCAGTCTGTGGGATAGACCCATGTCCAGCTTTTCTAGTTAATGATTGGCTTGGTTTAAGAAGCTTTCATTTTTACTAATATAAGCTCTGGGTACACCAGTTCTTAAGAGGTTTGCTTTAGGTCTTGATGATCCTGATATTGTTAATATCCATATCAAACTTATATTTTTTATTGGTAAAGTTATTGAGAAAATGAAATGCATTCACCTTCATTTGATTTTAAAGAAGTATCGTTCTGTATCACTTTTTTATTTCAGGTGCTGAGACTGCACTTGTTCAGGCTATGAATGAACTACAAATAGTCATGTACCAGTGGTGCTGTTCACTAATGGTTCTCTTTGAACTCTGCAGCATTTGATATGGTGGACTACAATATCCTTTTCAAGCATTTACAATCATGTTGTAGAATCTGAGGTGTCTTCCTTGAGTGCTTTTGCCCCTTACCTGTTAGGACACTCTCAGAGAGTGGTGTTTATGGTTAATTCCTCATTGTTTACAAACTGCATTGCTAGGTCCTCTGCTGCTCATTGTGCATGTTCTATCTTTAAATTATATCACCTAGATGAGGGCATTTTATTGTCACTGCCATGTAAAATATATTCTCTTAAATTTCTCATTTCCTCAGCAGTGTGTGCTAGCAATGGATTCTTTGGCAGTTGATTTTGATTACATTCATTCTTGAACAATTAGTAAAGCACTGATGTAATGAACTTCAATCATCAGTAAATGATTGAAGCTCATAACATCAAAAACAGTGGCTGTTGCAGTCCTTGCCACTTTATGAATGCAAACTCTGCAAAGAACCCCTTCACTGAATTACTTACAGTGTGATAGCGTCACTTTCATTTCTAAGATGAAAGATCTTCTATTTGACAGGCTGGCATACCTCTCAACTGTCCAAATTTTCACAGAATGTCCAGATGTTTGGCTCATATTTTGCCTGGCCTGTGATGCCCATGCTGTGGCCCAGAAATCAAGGAGCCTCAATCCTCACCACTAGCACCAGTGAGGGGCATATACATTGGGAAGGATGACAAGTATGCACACTGTAAAGTACAATTTCCCTTAAGAGCACACAGAGATCACAGTCAGTCTGGGGTTGGTTTCTCCCTTTCACTCCAGATCCCCAATAAGACATCTCACTGGCACAGCTATAGGGTACAGATCTCAGCTTAGTGGTCAAGCCAAGACCTCCAGCACCCTCTCTGTCCAACCAGTGCTTTGTATCCCTGCCGAAGTAGCTGACACACACACACACACACACACACACACACACACACACACACACACACACTTTTTTAAGATTTGATTGATATACAAACACACAGATACTGCTGGGGAAGGTTGGTACAAGTTCTCCAGCTATGCCCCCTTCTTGCCCACACTATAAGGTAGAAATCACTGCCATCAAGCCATTAGCTACTAATAAGGCCCTTTCCAAAGGGTGACAATTTACACTGTATAATTTACTGTTATACAAATAGTAAATGTGACCCAGGGCTAAGATTATTCTGGAGTGGCTTAGTACAGTATCACCAAATGCATGCAAGTACTTTAGAGCTTAAATTATCTCTACACAAAGCAGCCACAGTTGAAAGGTTTAAAATATTTTAATAATAAATAATAAAAACACAAGACAATACTCATCAATTCAACACAATGACGAGAGGTCCAAGATAACAGGAAAATGCTTAACATAATATTGTAGGATAGTCTGACATAAATATAGAAAACAGCTAAACTAATCTGGCTAAATTCTATTTATCTCTAAGAGAAATACTAAGTTCTAAATAACTTACAAATAGAGCAAAGCAAGTGCTGGTGAGATGTTGTCAGCTTCAGACAAAATCCAAAATGCTCTAAATCTTTCTCTCTGGCATGGTCTTAAATTGATATACTCAGTACTGCTGAGTCATGTCACAGTACATCATTTTTATCACTTATCCTTTAGTTCCAAGGCTAACACAAACTCAAAATTTACATTTCTGTGTAAGCTGCACCTGGCCAGGAAGCCACAGCAATAACATACACTTTTACATGTAAAACCTTAGTAATTGTCTCTTAAATTAAGACAATAGAAAAAATTTACTAGCCCAGACATCCTGTCTCCAAGCTTGAGATCAAACACAGTTGTAATTCTTTACTTAACAGCTTTCATCCAGAAGGGTGCACTGTAGTTACAGTTTTGAAGTTCTGCATATAACACAGTTTTCTTACATTCAGTTGTCTTACATTTGTAAAAACAAGCCTGTTGATTGTATTAATATTTACAATGACATAGAATTATCTACAAAATTCTATCTAGCTAGGCTGGCAGCCTTCACATATCTGACCCCTGAATTACTCAAACTAGTTTTTCAAGTGATCCTTCAGAAGGGTTGCTTGATACGGTTAGGTCTATATGAATATAACTTACCCCATTTCCTGTCTTGAGAGCCCATCTGGGTTGGCGTTGCTAACTCCACTGCAGTGCTGCACTGACATATCATATGCTTGCAGCCCTAGGCTCCATCTTAGCAGCTTGGCATTTTGCTGGCTGTCTTGGTGTAACCATGTTAGGGGATTGTGATCTGTAACTACAGTGAGTTTTCTTCCATACAGATAAGACTGAAGTTTCTGCAGTGCCTACACTATGGCTAGACATTCCTTTTCCATAGCTGCATAGCATTCCTCCCTGGGTTGCAGCCTATAACTGATATAAGCCACTGGGTGTGCTTCTCCCTCTGAAGAAATCTGGGTAAGTACATCCCCCACCCCATGGTTTGAAGCATCCACCTGCACAATGAATTCTTTGCTGTAATCTGGACTGGCTACACAGGCGGTCCTCCCAAAGCTTATTTAAGCATCTGGAATGACTGCTCACATGCTGGGGTCCACACTACCTTATCTGGCCTGTTTTTCCTTGTCAGGCCTGTGAGGGGAGCAGCTAAGGTACTACAACTGAGGACAAATTTTCTGTAGTACCCTGCTGTCCCTAAGAATGCCCTCACCTGCTTTTTGGTAACAGGTGCAGGCCATGCCTGAATGGCTTCCACTTTGGAAAATTCTGGCCTGAACTTATCACACCCCACTCTGTATCCCAGGTCAGAGACCTATGTCATACCCACCTGACATTTGCTGGGCTTAATGGTCAACTTTGCTGTCTGTATTCTGCCCATCACCTCCCTGACATGCTGAAGGTGCTCTTGCCAAGAATGGCTGTAGATGGCAATATCATCTAGGTAAGCAAGGGCAAACACTCCTGCTCCTGCTAGGATATGATCTACCAGCCTCTGGAAAGTCGCTGGAGCATTTTTCGTCCCAAAGGGCATTTCTGTGAACTCATACAAGCCAGAAGGAGTTACAAAGGCTGACCTTTCTCTAGCACTGGGAGTCAAGGGCACCTGCCAGTAATCCTTGGTAAGATCAATGGTGGTAAGATACTTGGCTCCACCCAGCTGCTCTAGGGCTTTATCTGTCCTAGGCATGGGGTAAGCATTTGACTCTGTTTGACTATTTAATTTCCTGTAGTTTACACAGAACCTGGTACTTCCCTCCTTCTTTGGCACCAGCACTACTGGGGAGACCCAAGGACTGTTGGACTCTTGAATTACCCTTAGTTCCAACATTTCCTGTATCTCCTCCCTCAGAGTCTGTTTGACTTTCTCAGCACCCTATAAGGGGCCTGCCTAATAGGCCTTTGGGGTCCTGTATCCACCTGGTACTGCACCAGGTGGGTGCACCCTGGTTTCCAAGTGAACATGTCCACAAACTCCTGTAACACTGCTCGGATTTCTCGAACCTGGGTAGGAGATACCTGTTGGGACATTGCTACCCCTTCCACTGAGGTGTCAGTCCGAGCCTCACTGAGGACAGCATTCACCAGATCTCCCTCAGACTTCTCCTGCAATCCACTGCAAATAGCACAGGGGCCTTCCTATCATGGTCAGGTTCCATCATGTTAACATTGAACAATTTGTGCCCCTGCTTCCTGCCTAGCAGTTCTACCATGTAGTTAACATCACTTACCTTTCTTACCACCTGTAGGGTCCCTCCCAGGCTGCTTGCAGTTTGTGTCTGATAGGAATGGAAACCATTACCTACTGCCCTACAGCATACTCTCTAGCTTGAGCATTCCTGCCATACCAGACCTTTTTCTGTTGTTGGGCTTCTGCCAGGTTCTCCAGGGCCAAGCCTATGAGTTCCCTGATCCTTGTCCTGAGGTTTAGGACATATGCATAACAGACTCCTTGTGAGATTCTCACTCACTTTCCCACTCATCACAAATTAAATCTATAGACCCCCTCACCCTATGCCCATACAGCAACTCAAGAGTGAAAAACCTATGGATTCCTGGGGAAGCTCTCTGTAAGCAAACAACAGATGGATCAAATATTTGTCCCACTCCCTCTTAAACTGGTACGCAAATGTCCATAGCATGGACTTGATTGTAGAGTTTAACCTCTCAACAAGACCATTAGTCTGGGGATGGTAGGGATGGTCTTCAGGTGCTTCACCCCATAGTACTTTCACAGATAAGCCAGTGGGTCTGACATGAAATTGGCACCTCTGTCAGTCAGTATTTCTTCTGGGAAACCTACCCTGCTGAAAACCTCTAACAAAGCATTTGCCACCTTTTACGCCTCAGTGGGGGACAGAGCCACTGGCTCTGGGTATCTTGAGCATAATCTACAACCACTAGGATATACTTTTTCCCTGTGGAACTTGGGGTACTCAGAGGTCCTACAATAGCCATAGCTACCCTCTGAAATGGCTCCTCAATCACAGGCAAAGGCATCATAGGAGCTCTCACCTTGTCTTCTGCCTTGCCTACCTTTTGGCACTGCTCACAGATCCTGCAGTACCCTGTTACATCTCTGGAAATTCCAGGCCAATAGAAGTTCTGCATAATATGTCTCTTTGCACGTTTTATACCCATATGACCTGCAAAGGGAACATCATGGGCTATAGTTAGAAGTGCTCTAGGCACTACCAACTGCTGTATCCTCTCACCTTCCAGCCCTCCCTCAGGGGTCCACTCTCTGTACAGTAACCCTTTGTCCCAGTATACAGATTCCCTCATCCCTTGAGAATCAGGTGCCTCACTAGCTACCTGCCTCAGGCCTTGTAATGTAGGGTCTGAGAGCAGAGCCTGCCTCAACTCTCTCTTTGTAACCCTTCACGACTCCCCTTCCACAGGAAGTTTGGCGTCCTCTGACAGCAGTGCCTCATTGTCAGCATGGGTACTACTACTCACTCCTACCTTTGCAGTCACTCTGTCCAAGGGAACATCAGTACCCACAAGCAGCTGTGGATCACCTTCAGTCTCACTGCTACAGGGTAGCTCCCTCCCTGAAGTAACCACCTCACCAGTCCTGGCCGTAAGTTTGCGGTCTATCCGGGTCTCCCCCATGCTACCAGGCACACATGCTTGTCTCCAAGCCTGGCTGCATGTAACTGCATTAACACATGGTACTGCCTCATCAAAATCCTTCCCTATCAGGACATCTGCAGGATAGTAGTTTGGTACCTCTGTTGTTTCAAGACAACCTTCTATTGGCATTTTGTCATTCCCTCTTACTGGCTCCCTCACATTTTGTTCCCCACCTTGCCTCTATGGACATCTGTATGCCACATGCCCTCACTGGTTGCATTCAAAACATTTTACCCTAGGTCCTGGATGTGTACCTGGACTAGTGGCTTCCCTTGCTACTGGCAGATTCTGTTGGGGCAGTTTGGGCTGCCCACCATGTGTTCCTTTAGACCCATGAGCAGCACAGGGTGTCCCTTTCCTATGCAGCAATGCCCTGCTTGCTAGGTATAGGTCTCCCTTCTTCCCCAACTCATCTGAAGTAACACATTGTCTATCAGCTAACCAGATCCTCAAATCCTCAGGTAAAGTGCTACGGGCTTGTTCCCTCACCAAAAGGTCTGCCAGCCCTTCAGAAGTGGTGACCTGACATCCACTCACCCACCTATGACAGCAACATATTGACAGACACTTTCATCTGCCTTGCGTCTATGCTCACAAAACTTTTTTCCTATAAGCTTCAGGTGTTAGTTTAAACAATTTTAGCAAACAATTCTTAACAGCAGTATAATCAAAAAATTAATGATCAGATAATTTAGACAACACAGCTACAGCTTTACCATGGTGTAAGGGGGTCAAGAACCGTACCCAGAGCCTTTGGTTGACATCATACTGTTTATATGCACTCTCAAACATATGAATGAAACTATCAAAATTATCCCTCTCTGTAAACTGCGGAAGACATTTACTGACGTTTGTGCTTCTGAGGTCTGGTTATTCCCTTCCCCATTACCTCCATGACTCTGGCGAAGAGTCAGCATCTCTTTTTCATGCTGCCTCTGTCTCTCCTTTTCCTCAGCTTCCAGGCATAGCAGTTTCTCATTCTCCTCAGCCTGTAGACGTCTCAGCCTATCTCTGCTACTTATGTTTCCAAATGCCTGGCCTCCAACTCAAGTATCCATAGCTTCAGATGGATTTTTAAGTCCTCTGTAGAAAGATTGAGCTGAAGCTGTCCATTCTCTGAGTTTTGTACATCTCCATAGCCAGTCTGATCATCCTCCTGATTGCTGTTCTCTGATGTAGCTGTGACCAAAGCTGCATTCATGTCTGCTTTAGTCAGGTTTCCTACAACAATCCTATAGCCTGGCACCTCTCGGCCAACTGGCTCCTTGTCAGCTTACCTTACTCCTCTGCTGACATGCTTGCCTGCTCTCCCTGACTAACTAAGCTAAAAAAAACAAATAAAATAATTGTGAACTGAACTCTGAATATTCTGTGCGTGGCTGATTTAGAGTACAAAAACACCTTCAGTGATCACTGTACACAAGCTACAGGAGTTCACTATCCATACCACTACAAGCCAGTTAGTATGTGATGTGGCAAACTCACCACTATCATACAATAATATTTGATGTGGAAATCCCATCACTGCCAACCAATTAAAATGTGACACCTGTGCACTGGCCCAGTAATCAAGAAGCCTCAATCCTCACCACTAGCACCAGTGAGGGGCGTGCACATTGGGAAGGATAACAAGTACACACAATAAAGTACAATTTCCATTAAGAGCACACAGAGATCACAGTCAGTCTGGGATTGGTTTCTCCCTTTTCTCTCCAGCTCCCCAATAAGACTCCCCACTGGCACAGCTATAGGGTACAGATCTCAGCCTAGTGGTCAAGCTAAGACCTCCAGCACCCTCTCTGTCCAACCAGTGCTTTGTGTCCCTGCCCAAGTGGCTGACACACACACACACACACACACACACACACACACACACACACACACACACACACACACACACACACACACACACACACACTTTTTAAGATTTGATTGATATACAAACACACAGACACTCCTGGGGAAGGGTGGCATAGGTTCTCCAGCTATGGCCCTTCTTGCCCAGACTATAAGGTAGAAATCACTGCCACTAACCACTATTATCAGCTACTGATAAGGCCCTTACCAAAGGGAGACCAATTACACTGTGTAATATTACTGTTATCCAAATAGTAAGTGTGACCCAGGGCTAAGGTTATTCTGGAGTGGCTTAGTACAGTATCACCAAATACATGCAATTACTCTAGAGCTTAAATTATCTCTACACAAAACAGCCACAGCTGAAAGGTTTAAAATAATTTAATAATAAATAATAAAAACACAAGACAATACTCATCAATTCAACACAATGACATGAGAGTTTAGAGATCACAGGAAAATGCTTAAAACAATATTGTAGGATAATCTGACATAAATATAGAAAACAGTTGGACTAATCTGGCTAATTTCTTTGTTCTAAATAACTTAGATACAGAGCAAAGCAAGTGCTGGTGAGATGTTGTCAACTTCAGACAAAATCCAAAATACTCTAAATCTTTCTCTATGAGATAGTCTTAAATTGATATAATCAGTACTGCTGAGCCATTTCACATTACATCACTTTTATCACTTAGTTCCCGGGCTAACAGAAACTCAAAATTTACATTGCTGTGTAAGCTGCACCTGGCCAGGAATCCACAACAATAAAAGACACTTTTACATGTAACCCTTAGTAATTATCTCTTAAATTAAGACAATAGAAAGAATTTGTTAGCCCAGACATCCTGTCTCTGAGCTTGAGATCAAACACAGTTGTAATTCTTTACTTAGCTTTCATTCAGCACGGTGCACTGTGGTTACATTTTTGAAGTTCAGCATATAACACAGTTTACTTACATTTAGTTTTCTTATATTTGTAAAAACAAGCCTGTGGATTATATTAATATTTACAATGACATAAAATTATCTACAAAATTCTATCTTGCTAGGCTGGCAGCCTTCACATGTCCCCCATAAAGTTTGTGGTTTTCTGGAAAATCACTGTGATGATCTGTGGATTGAAGCCACCAAATCATGACATGCAGTTGAGTTTTAGACTTCATATCCTTCGGAAAATGTATGTTAAAACAAACCCTGTTACTCTAGCAACTTTATAAGTTTTTATAAGAACAATATTTAAAATATATCCCTATTTTTGTCTCTTTATCCCACATTTTTACAGGCTTTGTCCAGATTTTTGCAGCACGAAGTTAAGAGGTATGCAGGCTGGTAGTACAGGACCAGGTGTCAGCTGTTTTCTTGTTTTGTGAATCATGTAAGTTGAGTGCTGTCATTGACTCCCCAGATGATGTTAACATACTGCAAGAGGGTCTCACAGCAACTAATGACTGGTGCCAAAATCATGACCTCAAACTGAATGCAAAAAATGTATCATCATACCGTTTGGCAAAAACATGACCCCTACTGATTCCCACATCGATGGCAACCCCTGATGTACCTCTCCAAACATCTGCACCAACTGGAAAGGCCACTGAAATGCCTCACAAAGACAATCCATGGCCTCCAACACCTGTCCTATGCTGACAGGCTGAAATCACGATAACTATACTTGGTATTGTACAGATTACTCAGGGGTGATCTGTGTCTCGCCTACAAGGCAGTCTCGGACCCTGCCCTACTAGGATGCGCCCTATCCATAAGTCTTAACTCCTCATGCTCTACCCACTAAAAAGGTCTGAACTAATATGTGACCTTAACAAAACCTGCTGGAAAGACAGGTTTGTCTCCCAGAGGCTCCCCCATTTCTGGAATAGACTTTTCAAACATGTCAAACAGAGCACCTCATTGACCCTCTTCAACGCAACCTTGATGAGTGGATGGGAAACCACAAATTTGTCCCAGGGGTTCCACCTGTGTCCCTCACTGACAGGGGAGACAGGTGCTGTCTGAGGTTTCTTTTGGGGGATACATTTTGGCTAGGCTTGTAAAGGCTCCAGTGCCATTAGCCTAGAAACCTCCTATCAGCCTATGCAAGGGGCATAGCCTAGAGCATACAGCTGTCACATAACTACTATTTATGGTTAATGCACAATTACAGACATTTCTTAGTACCCAAAAAGGAGAATATCCACAGAACAGTTTGAAATATGTCAGGAATTAATACGTTTGTAGATAGTCTCTCAGGATAGGGAGAATCATAGAAAACACACACACACACACACACACACACACACACACACACACACACACACACACACACACACACACACAGGCACACACATATATGTATATATCAGCAACTACTCTATTTACTCCTGCTAGCATTTCTGTTAAAGCACTCCATAGAACTACCCCCCCCCCCCAATCAAGTCCTCTACAGAAATGTTTTAAAATTCGCCAACTTGTTAGATTCCCAGAAAACATGTACTCAAGTTCCTCTCTTTTCCATCACTTCGTTGTGGGGGTAAAACCACCTCTGCTTCCATACAAAAATCCTAAACATTCTGTACTTTTTTTGCCTACTTGGGAGCCAAACATTTTGTGTCCCTATTGTTTCTTTGAAGTTTGCTTTATTTTTGTTCTGTTTCCCAATTCTTTTTCTAACATTCTGTGATTGATTATTATAGTTGCTTTGCAGTATTTTATATGCCTTGGCAATGACTTCAGTTTTTTAGCATTACAGATTCCTGTCCCAAAGACTTCCCATGCTTTGGAACAAGATTCCAATCTACATTAGGCAGAGCTCCTCGCTAACACTCTTCAAGAGAAACCTTGATGAGTGGATAGGAAACAGAAAATTTACCCCGGGGATCACTTCAGTGGCTCTGCTGGACAGAGGCACAGGGAACTAATCTAAGGGGGGTGGCGAAAGCCAACACATTCTGGCTAGGCTTATAAATGCATTTGGGCAGATAGCCTAGTACCTAACTATGAACCTATAAACCTTCTACTCCAGATTAAACTAAAGACTAGGACTAGTCTTTCAGTTAGTGCTTACCATCCCTTTCTCTTTACCATACTCAAATAAATCCCCTGTAGCCTCATCTCACACTTTTACCTTTCCAGAGTTACGTGCTCCCAGTACCTTGGTTCTTTTGTTAATTTCCTCCAGTAAATTTCAATCCTTTTTGCCTTTCTCTGTACCCCTTCATATAGACATCGCTATTAGCAAAATCTCCTTTCTCCATTCCTGTGCTGGCTTAGTATTTAGAAACCTTCTACTACTTTATGAGTATGATATTCTGCATGGTTGTTATGATTTTCCTTAAAGATTAGCATCCAAAATTCTAGTCTCCTTTTGATCCTTCCTCCCCCACATAGTTTCCTCAATATCCTTTCTACTTTGGCTTGATTTAAGTATGAGCCTTAACTGAGTAGCTTTATAATACCCCTTCAAATCAAGTAATCCCAAGTCACCATGTTTTGTTGGAGAATCACCCTGTCACATTTTACTCATGCAGTCTTCTCATCAGTTCCTTAAGTGTCATATTTCATTGTTTTTAAAAACTTCTCCAGTTTATAAAAATACTCTTGGCTAAACTCTTGGCTAAAACATTTCACTGCTTATATCTTACTATCCATATCCATAATCAAGAGCTTCCAGTTTCTTAATTGTTGTATTATCTTCTGTTTCTTGTTTACCCACATATCCATAGCTGAATCACTTACTTCATATACTTAAATGCTTCATTTTATATCACTGAACCAATTAATTTGCAAAAGCGTTGTTTAGAACTATAGCTGTAGTTTTATGTTCAGTTATTTTATACCCTGTAAGACTTGAAACTGTCTCAGAATGTTCCAAAGCACTGAAATGTCCCTTTTGGGTGTACTAAGTACAGAAAGGCTAACTTACTTAGATTACCACACCAGTTTTATATTTGAGTTTGTGAATCCTTTATTTTCTTTGCTAGAGGCTCCTAAATGAAAAACAAATAACAAATGGGAAAGAAAACATCCCAGCCTCTTTTTTTTCTGTTTAAGCACAGTTTGTCACAGAGGAGCCCTCCTCCCACCTTATTCTTGCCTTCATCCCTTTTTGTATCCTTATTAACCCCATAATTCTGTGAGGGAACATAAATGCTGCTATTGCTTTATTTATAAAATGCTAGTTAACACTGTTGACTGCTATCTCTGAATCAAGACTTGCCAACAATAGCAGTGATTTCTTATACTCTACTTCCATTTAGGTTATCATTGTTCTATTAAATCTATTAGATATTCGGCTCCCCTCCACAAAGCATATTGCTTCGTAGCTATCAGGTTTAGTAACTGCTTTAGTAACATCTTTGCCATTCTCTTAGCTAATAAAGGCATAAACATGTTATTGAAATGAATTGATGTGAAGTTGGATCAGAATGGTATTTACTTTCTTTTTGTAGTACAGTAATACAGTCACCATTGCTTTTTTTTCTAGATGCTGGCACCCCTTTAAAATATTGCTGATCAAAACCTTTTCTGATTTTTTCCACTATCCTCCTGTCTTTCCTAGAGACTTCCGTGTTGATTGATGCATATCACTGTTTTTATTTCACCTCCTCCTGTCTTAGCTATTCATTGTTGAGCCTCCTCTTCCTTTGACATCAGCATTAATCAGTTTTCCATAAATATTTCCATCTCTGCCTTTTTTTAGTTCCCCTTTACTCTGCGTTATTCAGATTTTCATAACATTTCTGAAATATTTTAATGCCTGTGTGCTTGTCTTATCATAGACTCCCTGAGTTTGGCTATACCTCATTTTACTTTCTGTTTCTTAAGTGTTTGCGCTACAGAGTCATTTTCAAAAAGTAGATGCTTAACAGCAACCTTTCTAAACTCATAAATGTTGTCCAAATACTGTCTTATTTTTAAACCAATAAGCTGCTGAAAAAGTCCAAAAAGGAACAAAAAATCCAACAAAATTAACTTCCTTGGGTGCACAATGAAGTTTCAGGCAGTAGAGTCATCCATCAATTACTTTTATTTGACACACAAAGCTTAAAAATGACTGCTGTGTACGAGACTCATAAACAAAGCACATAAAAGCACATCAACGCTAACCATACGTTTTTGTTTAATACACTTCCTCAGATGTGGGTTTTGACAACAATTGAATTCCTTTTATACCAAAAAGAGCGGCAAAAACTAATAAGATGTTTAATTAATTCTTAAAGAGATCATTGTACCAAAACTAATGAATGTGACAATGCATGTTTAAAACTGAATGGACCTTTATCAAAAATAAATAAAAACATTTGTAAATACATATAAAACAACCTTATTTGGCATAAAAATTTTAAAAAGGTTAATAATACCACAGAATGAATCAATACATATTTATAAATATTTCATTTTAAAATTAAAAGTTCCATTCATTCTAGTATATGTAGTGCCATCTGGTGGCCATTCACATCATTACATTTAAATGAAACAATCCTATGACAAATGTATACTTAGGAATTTTCATAGGAATAAAAAGCAACAATTCAATTGAACTTATAAGAGTTAAATAAAATTATTATTTTTACCTTCCTAAAAAGTCCATAAATAAAATCTTACAGTAAAATATTTTATTCAAATGTTGTTGTTGTTTGTCTTTCGGCTTTTCCCGGTTAAGGGTCGCCACAGCAGAACTTAATATACTACCTTAATATTGCCCCCCCTGGGATTGGGTCTCACTATTTCTAATATGGCAAATTTAAAACCTGTGCAGCCTTGGTTGTTCATTAAGTGCCTTGATAATGCATTGTTGGTGTCTAATTTTCTAATGCAATACAAGTGATCATATATTCTATTTTTAAGATATCTGTCCATTTTCCCTACATAATAGTTCAAACATGTGCTACACAGGGCCCTTAAGGCTATAGTGGGTGATAAGGAAGTGAGATGACAGATAAGACTCAATTCAGCCACACCACCTGGACTAAATGAAATGATCCCAACTAAACCCTTAGTGAGGGTATAGCTGAATGACATATTATGGATTATAGGTAGTATATAGCCTGTTAAGTGTATACATTTGACATACATTTGTTCCAGCAGTAGTATACATTGCATATTATATAGTAGTAAAAGCGTCCAAATAATAATAGAATATAAATAGTAAATAAAATACGAAATATTACTCTATAACATTACCTAAGTATGGTGAAGTGCTTTATTAAGTATATTTTTAAATAACCAAACACTATCCACATATAGGGAACAATAATGGACAGAACAGTACAGTAACTGTTAGATACTTTGATGTTTAAAATTGTATAGTATTGTTTTATAATAACAACAATATTGTTATATTGTAGTATTTAATATACATTTTATATGTTATTAATTGTAATATAACCAAATCAGATGCTATATAGTATTTTTAAAGTATTTTTTTAAGCATTTAATTGTGTTAATAAGTGTGATTAATTGAATGATTGTGAAAAAGGCGGGAATTTTTATGTATTTAAGGGTGTGTAATTATTGGGAGTATGTTCTGAGGAAGTCTGTATACATGGATGAAAGCGCTTAACTTGTAACTATTGTTTAATAAAAGCCGTGCTGTGACTGGATCCATCTCCTGGAGTGATACTTGCTGCTTGGCTGTGGATTTTGTGTGTATAGTTGGAACCCAGGAACTATTTTTGTACTATTCTTATTTATACTAATATTTGAATGAAATATTTTACTGTAAGATTTTATTTATGGACTTTTTAGGAAGGTTGTTGTTTGTCTTTTGGCTTTTCCCAGTTAGGGGTCGCCACAGCGGAACTCCGGTCCGCTAATGATTGGCAGTAGATTTTCACGAACGCCGAGGTGCCAGTTCGACATTCAACCTTCCATGAAGGCACGCCCATTTACGCATGTCTTTCGAATGCCCACCCAACCGCGTGGAGGTCATGCAGACTCCACACAGAAGGCACTCCCCGCACTCTAGCCGAGAATCGAATGGGAGAACCTCTTGCTGTGAGGCAACAACACTACCACTGCACCACTGTGGAGGACTTTTTAGGAAGGTAAAAATAATAATTTTATCTTATAAGTTCAATTGAATTGTTGCTTTTTATTCCTATGAAAATTCCTAAATATACATTTGTCATAGGATCGTTTCATTTAAATGCAATGATTCTGAATGGCCACCAGATGACACTACATATACTAGAATGAATGGAACTTTTAATTTCTAAATGCAATATTTATAACTATGTATTGATTCATTCTGGGCAGCCACGGTGGTGCAGCAGTTAGTGTTGCCGCCTCACAGCAAGAGGTTCTTGGCTGGGGTGCCTTCTGTGCGGACTCTGCATGTCCTCCCTGTGGTCGCGTGGGTTTCTTCTGGGTGTTCTGGTTTTCTCCCACATCCGAAAGATATGCAGTAGGTGTACTGGACACTCTAAATTGGCCCTAGGTGTGAGTGTGTGTGACTTCTGTGGAAGCTTGGGCGCTGGGCTGGCAACTCAACACCATAAAGCTCCACTGCCAATCATGAGTGGACAGATGATTCGCTGTGGCGACCCCTAACCGGGAAAAGATGAAAGAAGATGATGTATTGATTCATTCTGTGGTATTATTAACCTTTTTAACATTTTTTTATACCAAACAAGTCTGTTTTAGATGTATTTAGGATTGTTTTTATTTACTTTGATCATGGCTCATTCATTTTTAATTATGTATTGTCACATTCATTAGTTTTAGTACAATGATCTCTTTAAGAATTAATTAAACATCTTATTAGTTTTTTGCCGCTCTTTTTGGTATAAAAGGGACTCAACTCTTGTCAAAACCCACATCTGAGGAATTGTATTAAACGAAAACGTATGATTAGCGTTTATGTGCTTTGTTTATAAGTCTCGTACACAGCAGTAATTTTTAAGTTTCGTGTGTCGAATAACAGTAATTGATGGATGATCCTACTGCCTGAAACTTTATTGTGCACCTAAGGAGTTCATTTTGTTGGACTGCCTTATTTTTCCTTTATTGCTCTGTACTGGCTCTTCCCCTTGTTCTGTGAGAGTCCTGTGCTTCTGCATTACTTTAACCTTTGTCAGCCCTTGTAAATAATTACTATTCCTTCTTTCCCATATCATTTCTGTCTCTTATTTCTACTGCACAGTTGAAGTCCATTTTTGTTTAACCCCATTCACTAACTCTCTTTTCTGAAGTATTTTTGGTGTTTCCTAAAAACTCTCCAATCATACTTACTATCTCGTTTCTAAAATCAGTTGCTTGTTACATACTTTGTTTACATTTTAGTGCAATGTAAGTCACATGTTCACACAGAGGCAGGGTTTTCAGAGAAGCTTATTAGCATACTGATACTGCAGGTCAGATTTCACAAACTTCAGTGGGGGAGGGAGACTTTACATCATGTCCTTTTGTATTTTCCTTCCCCCACCCATAGGCTATTAGATTAGTTGAGTGACTGATTTAGCATCAGCCAGAAATGCTTTCTAGTCACACACACTCACACTCAGATCTGTAGCTTTTGCAGTAATGAAATGACATTTTCAGTATGTGCTTATTTTTTTTTCTAAAACTGATTATCCCAGCCTAAGCAATTGTATTTTTTTTTTGTTTGTTTTTGTTTCATGCTTGCTGTTACTTGCTTTTCCCCTTCACAAATAATTATTTTTCATATTATCAGCAATAGTGTTGCTTATTAGTGCATGTACTCATGCAGACATACATTTATAAGACAGTTTCCCTCATTTCACAGGACAGCATTGCTTTAGACAGTTGCATCTTGGAAACAAACCCACTGAGATGTAAATGTCCTAAGATTCTACAAGAATAAAATCTTGTAATGTCTCAATAAAAACATGTCAGACAACGCTGAAATTGAATCTCCTGTACTAAAAGTGTTTTCCCATTAGCTGACACCATTCAGGAATCACACAGTAACTGTCTGCATAATACTGATTCCATCTGAATGAATTTATTTTCTTTTTCTTTCCTGCTTTGTGGTACAATGTTTGGATCTTTCACTCTTTTCCTGAACATCTGACTGCAGTAGTTACACTGGTAACCTTTTGAAAGTTGAGGCAAATGTAGTGTCTATATTTTCCGATATTTTCCTATCTGTGTGCATAAGTATGTATGCAATATGTAATCTAAGTTTATATTTATGTGGTTTTAAAACCACAGCCTTGTTATGTCTTACTGACCGGCTTCAAATTTGCATATGCTGGATATGTGATAATGTAAGTATTTTATTAAAACTTTCTATGCAGTGCACATAATTGTTTTAGTTGTGTACTTCACTGTTAATATTGGAATTCTCATAACTTTTCTCAAACTTTGCCTCTTTTGTGACTCAGATGGCTGTAGTGATAAGTCCATTTACCCCCTTTTCAAGATGGAATATACAGTGATTGTCTAATCTTATTAATATACAGTGATTAACTACACACATATATATAGAAACCACACAAACAATGAATCCAACAAAATAACAAAACTGCTGGTGAAAAAAAAGGGAATCGGACAACCCAATCTGTATCTTTAACGTTTTTGTTCAATTTAATGTCACTGAACTTCATCAGAATCACACCCACATCCATTACACAGTTTAAATACCTTACAAAATAAATCACATGTACTGATTACCCAATAAAACTGTATATACAAATTCATTTCATGAATAATGTAAAGAAATATGTATATATGTATATCTGTATATGTGTAAATTTATCTCTCTATATTTTCTCCATAAAATAATTAAAATAAAATAAAATGAAATAAGTTGAATAAATACACACAAAAAATTCACATGATATATGTGTAAAAACACAATACATATAAACATTAAACATAAAAAATATATATATATATAATAATGTGCTTTATATGTGTATTTAATACCTTTGTAATTGTAAAAAACATTTAATGTTGATCATGTCATTCAAACCTGGAAGCTGGTCAGCATCTAACATAATCTGCCAGATAGCTTCTCTACACTCTAAAAAAGTTTTGAAATCACCACTAAATAGAGAGTTGTTGACTCTTTCCAATACAGAAAAAGTGAACTTTTTGAACAAAGGACAGTGCAAAGAATGCTTGGCTAAGGCATTTGAAATATCTTTTTTCTTAATAGCCAAATTATGTTCGTAAATACGTTTGTTCAAAGCATGTATAGTCTTACCAATGTAAAAATGTTCGCATGAAGCACACTGTGCTATATACCCTATATTAGTGGTTTTACAAGTGTAATGTCCCTTCACTGTGATAATCCTATTGTCGTACTTCAAATTAATGTTGGAAGTTCCACTAATAAATCTACACTGTTTGCAAACTAAACAAGGTAAAGTTCCTAAAGTTAAATCACAGGTAGATTTTGAGTCTCTAGTGCCCCTCTCAAGAATCATCTCAATGTTACTTACTTTTTTGTAGGTAAAAGTTGGACGATTCCCTACAATCTTTACTAATTCAGAGTTGCCCAATACAACTTTCCAGTTGTCAAGAATTATGTTTTTAATAACTGACATTTCATTAGTAATGGGCAACGCAAAAGACAAATTATACGTATTTGCAATGCTATTACTAGATTCTATAGTGTTTACTTTAGTTACCTTTGAAATTGTCAAAATAGGGCTAGCTTTGTTCTGCCTCAAATCAGAAACTTCCCCTATAATTTTGTTCAACCAATCCACTGTGTATCCCGTCAAGAAAAAAACGTTTTAACTTGACACTCTCTTTTTGGAAGATGTCATCACCACTAGTCAGCCGGCTTAGCCATATAAACTGACCTTTTACAACACCACACTTCATGTGTGGGGGATGTAAACTATCAAAGTGTAAATACTGGTTTACAAAAGTAGATTTCCTGTAAATACTACTTTGAAAACTAAAGTTACAATAATTGATGGTTAAATGCAGGTCCAAAAAATCTATGCTACTACCAAAGTTACCTAATGTAAACTTTAAAAAGGTGGTAGTACAATTTAAATCCTGAAGAAAAATTAAAAAAGAACCAATGTCACCTCTCCACGAAAAAATCAAATCATCTACGTACCATCTATAAAAGATAATATTTTGGCCATATGATGTGTGACCAAAAATTTGTTCTCCCAAGTGGTCATGACAAGATTTGCAAAACTAGGCGCTACACGTGCACCCTTGGCAACACCTGATGTCTGTTGGAACAACTCTCCTTCAAATTTGAAAAAGTTGTTATCCAACACTAACTCCATTAAAGTGCAACATGTGTAAACCATAGTATTGTCAAAATTGGCTTGCTTGCTCAAATGTTCTCTCATGTACTCAATACACAGCTTTTGATCTATACTGGTGTACGGAGAGACTACATCCAAGGAAGCAAAGTGAACATTATTGTCATCTATCTGAGTATTGTTTAGAAGCTCCAAAAGGTGCCAGGAATCCCGTAAGTAAAATTCAGACTGTTGTACAACTGGATTTAATAAATCGTCTAACCAGACCGAAATAGTTTCTGTTTTTGAAAAAACAGCTGAAACAATCGGTCTGAAAGGAAGATAATCACCCAGTTTGTGCACTTTTGGAATTCCAAACAAAGTGGCAATGTTAGGATATTCAGTATACAAAAAAGTGTAAACTGAAAAATCAAAACAACCTTCACTAAATAGGTCAAAAAGACAAGCGTCAAGTTTAGAAAAACTCTTAAGGACATAATCAATATTGACTCTTTTGTAACAAGACTCATCAGCCGGTAATCTCTGAATAGCTGTAATATAATCAACAGAATTCATAACAACAATGGTCCCTCCTTTGTCCACCTTCATAATACACCAATCTTTATTGTTGGCCATAATTTGAAGAGCATCAGCTTCACCCTTACTAAGGTTTGACCTTTGATGTAATCTACTGTTGATCTTCCTAAAGTCCTGTTCACACAACTTACCAAAAACAGACAAAGTAGGATTCAGTAAAGGGTTGTATGTACTTTTCTTTCTGGTATTGTGTTGTGATGTATCAGAAACCTTCACACCATCAAAAATATATTTCAAATTTAACTTCCTACAATATAGCTTAAAGTCCACTATTAATTGTGGTAAATAAACTGTATTGGATGGAATGAAGGAAAATCCTTTCTGAAGAACCAAAATCATGTCTTGAGATAGAACACTGTCAGTTAAATTCATAACAGCTACCCAGCTACCATATAGGTGGCAATCCACTGAGCACAGAAGAGGTTATCAGGGATCTGGGGACCCAGGTTGACAGTAACCTTTCGTTTGACACTCACGTCGCCAAAGTAGTTAGGAAGACCATCTACATTGCCCACCTGATCATGAAGGGATTCACATCTAGATCAAGGGAGGTCATCGTCCCCCTGTACTCATCACTCATCAGACCAATGATTGAGTACAATGCCCCATTCGGAATGTATCTGACCCGACACTTGCAGCAACTGGAAAGGCCCCAAAAGTTCCTCACCAAAAGGATAAAGGGTCTCAAAGATATGTCTTATGCTGCCCGACTGAAGGAACTCCAGCTCTATTCAGTCGCTTACCGTCTGCTCAGTTGTGACCTGTGCCTGACATACAAGGCCATGTCCAACCCAGAACTGATGAACATGCTCCACCTCAAAAAGTCTAGATCCCTCAGAACTACAAGGGCGGGAGACTTAAACCTTGACACGGTTATTAATATGACGTGTTGGAGGGACAGATTCATCACCCAGAGACTCCCCATGCTGTGGAACAAAATTCCGGTACACGTGAGGCAGAGCACCTCGCTGGCCTTGTTCAAGAGAAATCTTGACCAATGGATGGGAGATCGCAGATATACCCCAGGGATTACCTCAGTGTCACTGCTTGACAGAGGCACAACAACATAATGGGCTTAGTATCATTCAAACTAAAGGGGTGGTGAAAGCCACAAAACTCTGGGCTAGGCTTATAAATGCCCTTGGGCAGATAGCCTAGTATGAACCTATGAACCTATGAACATTAATAGAAAAATCTAATATTTTCTCTTTCCTTTGTTCTTGCCCTTGTTTCTTGTTTGGACCTTGTTGGACCACTTGGGAGTCTTTTTGTTCCCAGAACTGTCCATCAAAAAAGGGCTCGTAGCATTAGAATCCACTATTGCCAAAACTGGAGAAGTTGTATTTGGCAAAACTGTGTTGTTAATGTTATTAACATCTTGTCTAATTTTTCCTTGAATAATACCATTGTTGTTAGACACAACACAGTTACCACCTGTGTTGTCACCAACACTTGTCTGTTGAATTGGATTTGAAATGTTCGTATCCTGTCGATAATTCTGGTGAACAGATTTCACCAAATAATCTTTCTGCGAGGCATAGGCGGCAATGTCTCTTCGCAGTTTGCCTTGTTTTCTAGTAACCACCGACGCCCTATGTCTGTTGACCTTAGCCTCAATGCCTAAATATAGAGAAGCAAAGGCATTGAAAGCTTCAGAGGTCCTAATTTCTGTGTCCAAAGTCTCCAATTGTTTCCAAACGGTGACCATTTCGGTCGTGTAATGTTCTACTAACATCTGCATAAAGCGTAGACCCGTATTGTTGAATAAATCAACTAATTTGACAAATAGGTCATCACCTTGCAAAACACAGTTAGGAAACTTGGACAACCTTAAACCAAATGGAACACATTTTAACCTGATGTTCTCTTGTAAATAAAAAACTTCCAACTGAAGCGACACCAGTTTCAAACTTACTTTTTCAAGTTTAAAAATGTCTTCCTTACACTTCTCGTGAATGTCAGTACTAAAAGATTTGACTGAATTACTCACTTGTCCTTGCTGAATATGATTGTTCCCGGTGTAAAATGGATTGTTCTTATCTTCGGATAGAAGTGTATTTAATATACCACAAGTTCGAATAATGGAATTATCATCCTTAGAAATGTTCTGGCTGCTGACCAAATTTACACGAGATGCCGTCTCTCCTTGTCGAACAGTATTCCGACTCGATACGTTGTTGCTGTTCAAAGAAACGTCATCGCATGTGCTTCCTGTTTGAGCAACTGAAATGCTCTTGTTCCCAAATTGAGTAGCGAAGGCTTCTCGAATAACCCCTTTTTTCCTTTTTTTTTTTGGGGTGGTTTGGGGGGGGGGGCTTTTTGAAAAGTTTTTCACTGGGGGGGGGGGGGGGGCCCCCCGGGTTTGACCTCCAGGAGGGCCCCAACACCTGTCCCCCATGTTGGTGATGACCAGGTTTTTCCTCTGGTAGGGAGTTTACCAGCTGATCCAGGGCATTTGAGTTGATAAATTCCAGGAAGCACTGAGCCTGGGAGTTTGTACTAGTAGTTTTCCCAGTTAATGGTAGGGTAATTGAAATCTCAGGGTGTTAGGTAGGACCCTCATGTTTTCCAGTGTCTCCAGAAAGGGGGAGTGGTGGTCCTGGGTCATGGAGGGTGATCTGTAGCAGGCCACAATTTGCATTGCAGATTTGCCCGATGTTAGTTGCACATGGATGATCTCAGAGGTATCATGCTGCACTAACCTGGAGGTGTGGGTATCCTTGATGAATATGGAACCCCTCCTTTTGTGTTTCGTGTTCTGTGGCAAATGTGTGGTATGAGTTGTAGCCCAGTAGTGCTGGGTGCTCTCTGGAGCCTTGAACCAGGTTTCAGTTATGCACAGATGTCACATTCTCCATATTTAGGAGTGCTTGAGTGCATGCATTTTGAGATTTAAACTCCTGGCTTGAGTAGCAAAACCCCTCATTTTTTACTTGTGCTGTTTACGGAGGTGGGTTTGAATTTTGAGCCTTGCCTAAAAAGGCACTATGGGGGCAGCAAGAGCCTTGGCCAGTATTAAAGCCAAGGGTGACAGGTGCAAGCCATTTTTGAAGCAATTTTTGGAGCATGTCATCCCAGGCTGACAGACACTGGATCCCTTTGAATGACACCAGAAGCTTAGCCAATTGTTGAAATTGATCTTTTTTTTCTTTATACTGGTATCATTCTTGGTGAGGCAGGATGCTACTCAGGGTCAGGGTCATACCTGCCTGGGAAACATGATCAGAGAGCTCTTCCATGTCTCTTTTCATGTAGTCCGGGGAGGTACATCTCAGGTCATTCACACCAACATGAACAATGACAGAGTCATATTTGTACTGTTCTGGAGTGACCTGAGTGCTTTTTTAGTGGGATTCTGGCTTCCGACAGCAGCTAACAGTAACCTTCTCCTTTGAGCCTAGTGAGGGGGCTTCAGTGTGCCTGACTATTGAGTCACCTATTACTAGTGTGTTAGGTATGTTATTTCACCTTAAGGGCTGTGATTTGCAAAATTGATTTTGTGTTTATGTGTTGTCTGGTTTGTGATGAGGGTGCAGGTTTTGGGGGTGCCTGCTTTGGAGCTCTCTGATGCTTTTGCAGGTTTTATTTAGACCCTTTGAGTATGATTTTTGTATTTATGTGTTTTTTTTTAGTGCTGGTTTAGTGGGTCTATGTGAGGCTGGAGGTGTGGCGCAAGTGTTAACCTTCTCCTCATGACTGTCTGTTCCAGTCTTGGGTGGAGATACCTTAGCCTCCAGTTTGGCTGTATAATTGCATCTCTTGCATATGTTAGTGTTTTGTGGTAGGAGGAGAGGGCTGTCTGTGTACATGAGGCAGTTGTAACATTGCTTCAGGATACCCAGATTCACCAGCTGGACTGGAGAGTACACCTGAAATTGCCCTTTGGTCATGCCTGAATAGTACGGTGAACTGCTTAGTCTTTGGTTGGTGAGGGGGGGATAAAGAGCCTTGTCCTCTGGGCAGTCAAGTGTCGGGGGTTATTAGTGTTTTAAGGTCTGAGCAAGTGCTGGACTGTAGGATGCTTTTGAGTGCTTAGGTTGAGAGTTGGGCTAGTTTCAAGGAAAAACTGAAGAGGAGACTTAGTGGAGCTGGGAAAAATTTTAAACCCCTAGCTAACCAGTGTGCCGGTGCACAAAACCGAAAATTTTTAAACTACTAATTTTTTGGGGAACCACTCTTCCAGGGACAGAGGGTTTGTCAAAGTTCCCCTCTCACAGGTGAACAGAGAAACTTCCCTCTATCCAAGTAAGGTATGGGCAACTCAGAAACTTGTAACACAGCCCTGAATTCAGCACTAGCCTGAAAACTGGACTATACTAGCTTAGAAAGGGGGGAAAAAAGGGTTTTTTTAAAAGATAAGGCAAAACAGTAAAATACACTTAAAACAGCTTTAAATGACTACAAATCAGAAAAGGCTATCACATTTAGTGTGTAGCCTAAACAGTTGAACAATTTATTTAAACAAAAACTTTTAAAAGTGGGGGCAGTCAAATAAGTACAATATTGAAAAAAAAAGCTTTTAAATCACAATAAGTGCTGGAAAATCGGGTTTAGGCAAAAACATTTAAAAAACAGAAAAATACAGAAAACTGATACTCAATCACTCCAAAGTCTTTTTTTAAGCTAGAACTTTAAAAGGGTTTCTACCAGTAGGTTAGTTACAGGAAAGTGGGAAACAAGTGCAGATGTGGTCTTTTAAACCAGAAAGTTGAAAGAGATGGACAATTTCCCCAATGGTCAATAAAAAATTCCCTGGGCCAAGAAACTCCTCTTTTGTAGACAGGCTACCTAGTACACCCTCACGGGGCTAGAAGGCTGCACTCCAACAGAAAGCTTGGGGGCTCAGAAGCTTACAAACAGTCCTGGATGCAGCAAATCTGTACCTGGACTAGACTAGGGGGGATCAAGCAAACACTGGCAAAACCAGAAAGTTGAGAAAATGGAAAAAACTGCCCAAAAGCCAATAAACTAAAATTTTTGGGCCAAAACCACTTTTCCCCATGGTAGATAGGCTACCTGATGCTTACCACTCCCACTGATAAGCTAGAAGGCTTCCTGCAACACAGAAAGGCTTGGGGGCTCAGAAGCTAAACAGTCCTGGATACAGCAAGTCTGTATCTGGACTAGATAGTTACAGGAAAGGCAGGAAACAAGCTAGGAATTTTTTATTTATTTTTTACAGAAAGCAGCTAAAACAGCAGTAAATACAATTCAAATGCAGTGCAGGCTAGCACATGTATCAATATTAGGCAAATACAGTTTAATTAAATGCAATTAAATTAACAAATGACTAAAGACAAGTGCAGTAGGCATTAAATTAGAAGGCTACTAACAAGCAGTAATAAGTGAGGTAAGAACAACTGAACAGATAGCATGCAGAACAGCAACTAAGACAGTTACAGTAAAGGTGAATATATATATATAATATATATATATATATATATATAATAATATATATATATATATATATATATATTATATATATATTATATATATTATATATATATATATATATATAATTTTTTTGAGAGGAACACAGCAGGATTAAGAGGCTACAGGGTTGTCCTTCCAAATGCTCTTTGTACACTGTAGGAGTGCCTGAAATCAGAATAGGTGAGCAAATGAGATGGGCCCAAAAGGGAGTATCCAAATACAAACTTACAAGGGGGGCCCAGTTTCAAAGCCACCAGATTAACACCAAGACAAGAACAGAGAGGGTGGGACAGTGGGACAACAAGAGACAGAACAATACAGCACCACTATAAATAAAAGGCAAGTGTATAAATACAGCACAGTGCAATTAGATGCTATTTGAAAGCATCTGATTTGGGACCTTTCTTCATGATTCCTGCTGAGAGAATGAGATGTGCCTCTGTATACAATTAAGATAGTGGCATAAGCAGCAGTAACAGAAAGTGAAACACAGGGAACCATTTCATTGTTATGAAAAGCTCTGTGAAATAACATAGTTCAGGTAATGCTACAACAGCATTACTATACAAACTAACCATGCAGCCAGAATGCATTTCACGTTGCATATTTTACTGTGCACTTTTAAAAAAATGGTTTTTAAACTCTGGCTTGATACATTTTGTTTTAAATACATTCCTGGGAAAGTGAAACTCAGAAGCCGGTAAAGACCATATAACAGAACACTTTCAATGGAAAACCAGGCAAAAGGGTTAGTTTGATGTCTATTGTTATGTATAGATAACTAGTTACCTGAATCCACCCATGCTAGAGATGTGAAACTCTAGCTAACTGAAGGAGGGAGATGGGGTAATTTGCTCACCCACAGTTGTTATAAGTAATAGCTGGTTTACATTCTATAAGTCACTCTTTTCCTGATAGATTTCTTCAATTTTTAAGAATAATTCTCTTCCCATACTAGACTATTCAACAATGTCATAATAGAATATTTACATGAATGTATTTTTATCAGATCATAGGAGGTACTAGGCTAATGGCCCTGGGCCCCTTACAAGTAGCCAAGAGTTATTCCCAAAAGAAACCTCGTCAGCACCTGTCACCCTGACAATGATGACACAGGTAGAACTCCTGGGACAAATCTGTGGTTTCATCCACTCATCAAGGTTTGAAGACGTCAGTGAAGTGTTCTGTTTGACATGTATGGAAGCCCAGAGACAGGGCAGCCTCTGGGAGACAAACCTGTCTTCCAGCAGGTTTATGATGTCACATATTAGATTCAGGCCTTTTGAGGGTGTGTGAGGAGTTAGACTTATGGATATAGCATCTCTAGTGGGCAGGGACTGAGATTGCCTTGTGGACACAGATCACTCTGAGTAATTTTACGATACAGTAGAGTGATAGGATTTGAGCCTGTTGCATAGGACAGGTGTTGGGAGGCCATGGATTCTCTTTGTAATATTCAGTGGCCTTCCAGTTGATCAGATGTTTGGAGGACATCCCAAATGGGGCATTATACTCAATTATTGGTCTAATGAGGGAGGAATATCAGGTAATAACCTACTTTTTCTGGATGCAACCCTTTACTTATGATATGAACCAAGTAAAGGCTTTTCTGACCATTGCCGCTACATGATGGTTAAATGTGAGGTTGTTATCAACCTGAGTGCCCAGGTCTCTCACCACAGGTTGTATGCTTCCATTGATGTTAATTGGTAGTTGTTTTTTCAGTGAATGGTATGAAGATACATTTTTGCATTTAGCTTAAGCCCATGACTTTGGCACCATCATTAGTTGCTGTGATACCCTCTTGCAGTTTGTTAACAAAATTTTGGGGAGTCAATGACAGCACCCAACTTTCAGTCATCCACAAACTTGCTCACCCACAGGCCTTTGTCTTGCCTGAACCTTTGATAAATAGATACCAAACAGTAGGGTCCCAGGACAATCCCTGAAGAACTCCACTAGTGACAGGTCTGCTATTGGGGGTGGAGGTATTTTGACTGTCCATGGGTTTACAGATCAGACTTGTCCAGCTAATGGGGTGATATTTTCCCGGGGTCAGTAGTGGCACCACCTTTGTTCAAGGGGATGAAGTGGCAGTTCTCCACTATGCTGGAATGAAGCCTGCACTTAGCTGTGGTTGAATAGAGTGCTCAATGAATCCAGTTCTTGCTGGAGATGGTGCAGAATACATCCTATTCTATCAGGTCCCATGGAAGCTGTGTTATATGTTTAACACAATGGATGGTGCAGTGGTACAGCGTAACATTTTCATCACAGCAAGAGGTTATCCTTTGATTCTTCTGGGGCTTTCTGTGTGAGTCTGCATGTCCTCCTGCTGGTGCTCCTGTTTCCTCCCTCTTACAAAGACATGCATCTGGAGCATTTCCCCGAGCCTCTGCTGAAAATTGGCTTTGTTCCAAGTTGGACTTTCCTGGTTAACAAATGTTAAATAAATGTATATGTAAACCTTGTATTTGTAACTACAATCATTGTTACATGTTAAACATAGAGCTTTTTCCTGGGCCTCTGTTGAAAAAGATTTTTGGCCAGTCAGACTTTCCTGGTAATCCTCTTCTTCCAGCTTTTCCTGGTTAGGTCACCACAGCGGATCACCTGTCTGCTCATGATTGGCAGTGGAGTTTTTTGGTTAGTTGCCAACCTGGCAAACTTCCACAGAAGGCAACACTCACACCTAGAGCCACTTTAGAGTATCCAATCCATCTACAGCATGTCTTTGGGATGTAAAAAGAGCACCTGAAGAAACAGGGCAGACTCACAGAAGGCACGCCAGGATTGAACAGAGTACCTCTTGCTGTGGGCAATGCTAACCTCTGCACTACCATGTAAAATAAAACAATCAAATAAATAAATAAAATTTGGTTTGGCCAGGAACTGTGACTTATAAAATTCTCCTTTTAAAAAAATCTTTTATCTCCATAATTTGTTGAAACTTTTTCAAGCTTCTTTCAGAGAATTTTAATACATCTGTGGACAACATTTGTAAGTTCAGTAGAGACCATGCAGTGACCCTTGTTCTGCAGACTGTCAAACTTGGCAGTTTTTTCAGGTCTTCTGTTATAAATGTGGATGTGAGTCTGACAACAATGCTCATAAAGCATTATGGGATGGATTAAGCTTGATCAGGATGTCTGCCCATAACATTCAGGAAAAAAATATATTTCCTTATTTTGCTGCAGGGTTATGTAATAAGTCATGAAAAGTTAAACAATATATGTTTTCCATGGTTTACATGTAGTGGGCCCTTTAAGTGTAAATTAGCTGTATTTCTCATTTCAATATAAAAATATGTATTTTATGAAGAGAACGTGTTTACTATGGAAAAATTTAAAAATGTGTATTATTCAAAGGATAGTTTGTATACATAGTTTTACACAATTCTTTCACAATGAAGTCAGAAGTTCAATGCAACATCATATGAGGAGTAACCCTACAGTGCCCTTGTGTCTCACATGTCAGTAATGAAAACACTTCTTCTGGCTTTTCCTGGTCAGGAGTCACCACAGCAAATCACCTGTCCACTCATGATTGGCAGTGGAGTTTTACAGTGTTGTTGCCAGCCTGGCACCCACCATTCCCGAAGGCACACACAAACACACACACACATGCCTAGGTCCAATTTAGAGTGTCCAGTCACCTACAGCATGTCTTTGGGAAAGGGGAGGAAACCAGAGCAGCTGGAGGAAATCACAACCACAGGAAAGACATGCAGACTCTGCACAGAAGGCACCCAGCCAAGGAGCAAACCAGAGAACCTCTTGCTGTGAGGTAACCCCAAAATGCACCACTGTGGCACCCCAGTAATGCAAATAGAAGGTATATTCATTTCCCGTCTTTTACTTTTTATGCATTGTGGATGGTTCTTTCTTGGAATTATTTGTTTTTAATTGTTAATTGTAAGTGTAATTAGTTTCAGTACAGAGGGCATTCCAGTGAAAAGGCGATGTAATATAAGAATGTGATAATGCCATAACAAAAAAACAATTAAAACTGTCAAATAAAGGCAGGAAAAGTGCATCTGAGTGTGCCAGTTTAAAGTGACATAAGTGACTCTGTATTGCAAATTTAGCATTATTGTTTTATTAATGCAGGTTAAAAGTACCATGTAACACATTAACATAAAATGTTTAGTTTGGACAGAACAGCCAGCATTTCAGGCATTAAATGTAATGGTTTGCATCAAATCCCTCACAACACTATGGGACATTTATACATTTTAAGCAAATGGTGCTGGGTAGCGTTGTCGCCTGACAGGAACACGTTGTCCCGTTCGATTCTCAGCTAGAGCGTCTTCTGTCTGGACATGCGTGAATGGGCGTACCCCTTAAAGGTTGTGCGTCACTGGCAACTCGGCACATAAACATATACTGCCAATCATTAGCGGACCGAATTCTGTGGCAAATAAAAAAAAGCCACAACAACTTTCTTAAGTAAAGAAATCCAGTCCATTTTGTGAAGCTCCAGACCAGAGTTTCTCAGCTCCACATTCCTCTGTAACATATATAAAGTAGTAAGAAACATTACCAGTTATTAGATGTGAGAGCTCAACATGATTCAGATATCTTGACTCAAACTGCTCCAGAAGCTGAATTTACAACATATTTTCTCTGTACCATACTTGGGTGTTCTGTTGTAACAATTGCTTTGATACAATGGGCTGGAAAAAAAATAGCACAAAAATCGAGACTGCACGAGCAAAGAAAATAAAGTGAAGGAAATGAAAAAAGGGTGTTGCACAGTTTAAACAGCAGGTTGGTGACCTAATATTCTGTAAAGGGTGATTAGGGTTAATTGTTTTATTATTGCAAGATGATTTTACTTGAAAACAAAATTACTTCTGTTTTGTGTCTTTAGTTTTAAAATGACAGGACATTCTGCATTTGTTGTTTGCTACTGCGGATACGAGAAAAAATGACCTATGTTTGTTCATTGTACAATGTCACCAGATATACTGTCCATATTGTTTAGAACTTTGTTGGATTACCATAATCCAGAGTCTGCTAGCCAAAAGGGAATGCCTATGGACCACAGAAACTAAGTTGTTCTTTTATGGTATTGTACATGACAGTCTGTCATTCCAGTTTACATAATCCTGATATAATATAACATTCCTAGCAGATTAAGACTATCTAGCTTCAGAGGACTCATAAAATGTTTACCTTTGACATGAGGATGTATAGTTCAACTGGCAGAGATACAGTGTTTACAGCTTGTTTTGTCTGAAGCTATGACTACTATTTCAGCATTATCCTAGTATAAATGCAGTAACAATCTACAATTGATGCTCACCGTGTCTTAATATACTTAATATACATATTTTTTCTTGAATTAAAACTTCAGTTCACTGTGAGTTGTTTTACTTTCCTGTCTGTAGCATCCAAATCTATTGGCAGTTCTTATAATTTCTTTGGTCTGAAGTTTCTTTCATCCCCTGCAAAATGTATCCTTACTGTTGTTGTGTTTTGCTGTGGATTTAATGCTGCCTACCTTATTACCTGCTGTGACTCATAGTGTTCCTAGCTAGAGAAATCAACTAATGATGCTTTTTATGGATGTCAGACCAAACCTGCCATGGCTTACCACCTTATCATATAAGAACAGAAACACGGCTGAATTTTTTGTTCTTTGTAGCTAAGCTTGACAATGTTAGATTGAGGACATCTGATAAACCATATGTTTGGTTGAAGAACTCAATGTGTGCAGGAAGGCTTTAAACTGGTCATGAACAGCAAGGCTATTACCTGGTAGTCTGTGCTTGTTTACTGCACTACCTTGATCTTATCTGCTCGGTTTCAAGCTGGTGTCAAGCAGTCTGTGGGATAGACCCATGTCCAGCTTTTCTAGTTAATGATTGCTTTTTAGAAGCTTTCATTTTTAATATAAGCTCTGGGTACACCAGTTCTTAAGAGGTTTGCTTTAGGTCTTGATGATCCTGATATTGTTAATATCCATATCAAACTTATATTTTTTATTGGTAAAGTTATTGAGAATGAAATGCATTCACCTTCATTTGATTTTAAAAAGTATCGTTCTGTATCACTTTTTATTTCACCTGCTGAGCCTCCACTGGTTCAGGCTATGAATGAACTACAAATAGTCATGTACCAGTGGTGCTGTTCACTAATGGTTCTCTTTGAACTCTGCAGCATTTGATATGGTGGACTACAATATCCTTTTCAAGCATTTACAATCATGTTGTAGAATCTGAGGTGTCTTCCTTAGTGCTTTTGCCCCTTTCCTGTTAGGACACTCTCAGAGAGTGGTGTTTATGGTTAATTCCTCATTGTTTACAAACTGCATTGCTAGGTCCCTCTGCTCATTGTGCATGTTCTATCTTTAAATTATATCACCCAGATGAGGGCATTTTATTGTCACTGCCATGTAAAATATATTCTCTTAAATTTCTCATTTTCAGCAGGGGTGCTAGCAATGGATTCTTTGGCAGTTGATTTTGATTACATTCATTCTTGAACAATTAGTAAAGACTGATGTAATGAACTTCAATCATCAGTAAATGATTGAAGCTCATAACATCAAAACAGTGGCTGTTGCAGTCCTTGCCACTTTATGAATGCAAACTCTGCAAAGAACCCTTCACTGAATTACTTACAGTGTGATAGGCCACTTTCATTTCTAAGATGAAAGATCTTCTATTTGACAGGCTGGCATACATCTCAACTGTCCAAATTTTCACAGAATGTCCAGATTTTTGGTTCATTCTTTTCCTGGCCTGTGATGCCCATGCTGTGGCCCAGAAATCAAGGAGCCTCAATCCTCACCACTAGCACCAGTGAGGGGCATATACATTGGGAAGGATGACAAGTATGCACACTGTAAAGTACAATTTCCCTTAAGAGCACACAGAGATCACAGTCAGTCTGGGGTTGGTTTCCCTTTCACTCCAGATCCCCAATAAGACTCTCACTGGCACAGCTATAGGGTCAGATCTCAGCTTAGTGGTCAAGCCAAGACCTCCAGCACCCTCTCTGTCCAACCAGTGCTTTGTATCCCTGCTGAAGTAGCTGACACACACACACACACACACACACACACACACACACACACACACACACTTTTTTAAGATTTGATTGATATACAAACACACAGACACTGCTGGGAAGGCTGGTACAAGTTCTCCAGCTATGCCCCCTTCTTGCCCACACTATAAGGTAGAAATCACTGCCATCAAGCCATTAGCTACTAATAAGGCCCTTTCCAAAGGGTGACAATTTACACTGTATAATTTACTGTTATCCAAATAGTAAATGTGACCCAGGGCTAAGTTATTTGGAGTGGCTTAGTACAGTATCACCAAATGCATGCAAGTACTCTAGAGATTAAATTATCTCTATACAAAGAGCCACAGTTGAAAGGTTTAAAATATTTAATAATAAATAATAAAAAACACAACACAATACTCATCAATTCAACACAATGCAGAGGGCCCAAAATAACAGGAAAATGCTTAACATAATATTGTAGGATAGTCTGACATAAATATAGAAAACAGCTAAACTAATCTGGCTAAATTCTATTTATCTCTAAGAGAAATACTAAGTTCTAAATAACTTACAATAGAGCAAAGCAAGTGCTGGTGAGATGTTGTCAGCTTCAGACAAAATCCCAAAAAGCTCTAAATCTTTCTCTCTGGCATGGTCTTAAATTGATATACTCAGTACTGCTGAGTCATGTCACTACATCATTTTTTTCACTTATCCTTAGTTCCAGGCTAACACAAACTCAAAATTTACATTTCTTTTAAGCTGCACCTGGCCAGGAAGCCACAGCAATAACATACACTTTTACATGTAAAATTAGTAATTGTCTCAAATTAAGACAATAGAAAAATTTCTAGCCCAGACATCCTGTCTCCAAGCTTGAGATCAAACAAGTTGTAATTCTTTACTTAACAGCTTTCATCCAGAAGGGTGCACTGTGTTACAGTTTTGAAGTTCTGCATATAACACAGTTTTCTTACATTCAGTTGTCTTACATTTGTAGAACAAGCCTGCAGATTGTATTAATATTTACAATGACATAGAATTATCTACAAAATTCTATCTAACTAGGCTGGCAGCCTTCACAATTCTACCCCCGAAACTCAACTAGTTTTTCAAGTGACCCTTGAGAAATTGCTTGAGAGGGTTAGGTCTATTTAATATAACACCCCATTCCTGTCTTGAGAGCCCATCTGCTTGGCATTGCTAACTCCCCCTGCAGTGCTGCACTGACATATAATATGTTTGAAACCCTAGGCTCTATCTTAGCAACTTGATATTTTTCTGGCTAGCTCGCTATTACCATGTTAGGGGATTGTGATCTGTAACTACAGTGAATTTTCTTCCATACAGATAAGGCTGAAGTTTCCGCAGTGCCCACACTATGGCTAGACATCCATTTTCTATAGCTGCATAGCATTCCTCCTTGGATTGGAGCCACTGGGTGCTCTTCTCCCTCTGAAGAAATCTGGCTAAGTACAGGCCCCACCCCATGGTTCAAAGCATCCACCTGCACAACAAATTCTGTGCTGTAATCTGGACTGGCTAACACACGGGGTCCTCCCAAAGCTTCTTTAAGATTCTGGAATGCCTGGTCACATGCTGGGGTCCACACTACCTTATCTGGCCTATTTTTCCTTGTCAGGTCTGTGAGGGGAGCAGATATGGTACTATAACTGGGGAAGAAATTTCTGTAGTAACTGTTGTCCTTAAGAATGCCCTCACCTGCTTTTTGGTGACAGGTGCTAGCCATGCCTGAATGGCTATCACTTTGGCAGGTTCTAGCCTTATCTTACCACACCCCACTCTATGTCCCAGGTAGGAGACCTCTGCCATACCCACCTGACATTTGCTGGACTTAATGGTCAACCCTGCCCTCTGTAGTCTGCCCAGCACCTCCCTGAAATGCTGAAGGTGCTCTTGCCAGGAATGGCTGTAGATGGCAATATCGTCTAGGTAAGCAAGGGCAAACCCTCCTGCTCCTGCTAGAATATGATCTACCAGCCTCTGGTAAGTCGCTGGGGCATTTTTCATCCCAAAAGGCATCTCTGTGAACTCATACAAGCCAAAAGGAGTCACAAAGGCTGCCCTCTGGTACTGGGAGGTCAAGGACACCTGCCAGTAACCCTTGGTAAAATCAATGGTGGTAAGATACTTAGCCCCACCCAGCTGCTCTAGGGCCTCATCTGTCCTAGGCATGGGGTAAGCATCTGACTCTGTGTGACTATTTAATTTCCTGTAGTCCACACAGAACCTGGTGCTGCCATCCTTCTTTGGCACCAGCACCACTGGGAGGCCCAGTGACTGTTGGACTCTTGAATTACCTCTAGTTCCAACATTTCCTGTATCTCCTCCCTCAGAGTCTGTTTGACTCTCTCAGGCACCCTATAAGGGGCCTGCCTAATAGGCCTTTGGGGTCCTGTATCCACCTGGTGCTGCACCAGGTGGGTGCACCCTGGTTTCCCAGTGAACATGTCCCCAAACTCCTGTAACACTGCTCGGATTTCTCGAACCTGGGTAGGAGATAGCTGCTGGGACATTGCTACCCCTTCCACTGAGGTGTCAGTCCGAGCCTCACTGAAGAGATTAGTCACCAAATCTCCCACAGACTCCTCCTGCAGTCCACTAAAAATTGATCAGCACAAGGGCCCCCTATCATGGTAAGGTTTCATCATGTTAACATGGTACAATTTGTGCCCCTGCCTTCTGCCTAGCAGTTCCACCATGTAGTTAACATCACTTACCTTTCTTACCACCTTGTAGGGTCCCTCCCAGGCTGCTTGCAGTTTGTGTCTGATAGGAATGGAAACCATTACCTACTGCCCTACAGCATACTCTCTAGCTTGAGCATTCCTGCCATACCAGACCTTTTTCTGTTGTTGGGCTTCTGCCAGGTTCTCCAGGGCCAAGCCTATGAGTTCCCTGATCCTTGTCCTGAGGTTTAGGACATATGCATAACAGACTCCTTGTGAGATTCTCACTCACTTTCCCACTCATCACAAATTAAATCTATAGACCCCCTCACCCTATGCCCATACAGCAACTCAAGAGTGAAAAACCTATGGATTCCTGGGGAAGCTCTCTGTAAGCAAACAACAGATGGATCAAATATTTGTCCCACTCCCTCTTAAACTGGTACGCAAATGTCCATAGCATGGACTTGATTGTAGAATTTAACCTCTCAACAAGACCATTAGTCTGGGGATGGTAGGGATTGTCTTTAGGTGCTTCACCCCACAGTACTTCCACAGACAAGCCAGCAGGTCTGTCATGAAATTGGCACCTCTGTCAGTCAGTATTTCTTTTGGGAAACCTACCCTGCTGAAAATCTCTAACAAATCATTTGCCACCTTTTCTGCCTCAATGGGGGACTAGGCCACCACCTCAGGGTATCTGGTAGCATAATCTACTACCATTAGGATATACTTTTTCCCTGTGGAACTTGGGATACTCAGAGGTCCCACAATATCCATAGCTACCCTCTGAAATGGCTCCTCAATCACAGGCAAAGGCATCAAAGGAGCTTTCACCTTGTCTCCTGCCTTGCCTACCTTTTGGCACTGCTCACAGGTCCTGCAGTACCCTGTCACATCTCTGGAAATTCCAGGCCAATAGACGTTCTGCATAATATGCCTCTTTGTATGTTTTATACCCATATGACCTGCAAAGGGAACATCATGGGCTATGGCTTGAAGTGCTCTAGGCACTACCAACTGTTGTACACTCTCACCCTCTAGCCCTCTTTCAGGAGTCCACTCTCTATACAGTAGCCCTCTGTTCCAGAATACAGATTCCCCCTTCCCTGGAGAATCAGGTGCCTCACTACCTCCCTCAGGCCGTGTAATGTAGGGTCTGAGAGCTGAGTCTGTCCCAACTCTCTCTTTGTAACCCTTCCCAGCTCCCCTTCCACAGGAAGTCTGGCATCCTCTGACAGCAGTGCCTCACTGTCAGCCTGGGTACTACTACTCACCTTTACCTTTGCAGTCACTCTGTCCAAGGGAACATCAGTACCCACAAACAGCTGTGGCTCACCTACAGTCTAACAGCTACAGGGTAGCTCCCTTCCTGAAGTATCCACCTCACCAGTCCTGGCTGCAAGTGTGTGTTCTGTCTGGGTCTCCCCCAGGCTACGAGACCCACATGCTTGTCTCCAAGCCTGACTGCATGTAACTGCATTAACACATGGTACTGCCTCATCAAAATCCTTCCCTATCAGGACATCTGCAGGATGGTAGTTTGGTACCCCTGTTGTCTCAAGACAACCTACTATTGGTAGTTTGTCTTCCCACTTACTGGCTCCCTCACCTTTTGTTCTCCACCTTGTCTCTGTGGACATCTGTATGCCACATGTCCCCACTGGTTGCATTCAAAACATTTAACCCTAGGTCCCAGATGTGTACCTGTACTAGTGGCTTTCCCTGCACTGGCAGATTCTGTTAGGGCAGTCTGGGCTGCCCACCATGGGTTCCTTTAGACCCATGAGCAGTACTGGGGGTCCCTTTCCTGTGCAGGGATGCCTTGCTTGCTAGGTATAGGTCTCCTTTCTTCCCCAACTCATCTGAAGTAGTACATTGTCTGCCAGCTAACCAGATCTTTATGTCCTCAGTCAAAGTGCTAAGGGCTTTTTCCCCTCACAAAAAGATCTGCCAGCCCTTCAAAAGTGGTGACATGACATCCACTCACTCACCTATGACAGCAACATATTGACAGACACTTTCATCTGCCTTGCGTCTATGCTCACAAAACTTTTTTCCTATAAGCTTCAGGTGTTAGTTTAAACAATTTTAGCAAACAATTCTTAACAGCAGTATAATCAAAAAATTAATGATCAGATAATTTAGACAACACAGCTACAGCTTTACCATGGTGTAAGGGGGTCAAGAACCGTACCCAGAGCCTTTGGTTGACATCATACTGTTTATATGCACTCTCAAACATATGAATGAAACTATCAAAATTATCCCTCTCTGTAAACTGCGGAAGACATTTACTGACGTTTGTGCTTCTGAGGTCTGGTTATTCCCTTCCCCATTACCTCCATGACTCTGGCGAAGAGTCAGCATCTCTTTTTCATGCTGCCTCTGTCTCTCCTTTTCCTCAGCTTCCAGGCATAGCAGTTTCTCATTCTCCTCAGCCTGTAGACGTCTCAGCCTATCTCTGCTACTTATGTTTCCAAATGCCTGGCCTCCAACTCAAGTCTCCCTTAGCTCCAGATGGATTTTTAAGTCCTCTGCAGAAAAGGCTTTAGCTGTCCATTCTCTGAGTTTTGTACATCTCCATAGCCAGTCTGATCATCCTCCTGATTGCTGTTCTCTGATGTAGCTGTGACCAAAGCTGCATTCATGTCTGCTTTAGTCAGGTTTCCATGCAACCCGTCCTTTCGCCTGGCACATCACAGCCAACTGGCTCCTTGTCAGCTTACCATACTTCTCTGCTGAAATGCTTGCCTGCTCTTCCTGACTAACTAACCTAACAAAAAAAATAAAACAATTGTGATCTGAACTCTGAGTATTCGCTGCTTGGCTGACTTAGAGTATAAAACACCATCAGTGATCGCTGTACACAAGCTACAGGATTCACTATCCATACCACTACAAGCCAGTTAGTATGTGATGTGGCAAACTCACCACTATCAACAATAATATTTGATGTGGAAATCCCATCCACTGCCAACCAATTAAATGTGACACCTGTGCACTGGCCCAGTAATCAAGGAGCCTCAATCCTCACCACTAGCACCAGTGAGGGTGCACATTGGGAAGGATAACAAGTACACACATAAAGTACAATTTCCTTAAGAGCACACAGAGATCACAGTCAGTCTGGGCTGGTTTCTCCCTTTCTCTCCAGCTCCCCAATAAGACTCCCCACTGGCACAGCTATAGGGTACAGATCTCAGCCTAGTGGTCAAGCTAAGACCTCCAGCACCCTCTCTGTCCAACCAGTGCTTTGTGTCCCTGCCCAAGTGGCTGACACACACACACACACACACACACACACAGACACACACACACACACACACACACACACACCCCCTTTTAAGATTTGATTGCTATACAAACACACAGACACTCCTGGGGAAGGGTGGCATAGGTTCTCCAGCTATGGCCCTTCTTGCCCAGACTATAAGGTAGAAATCACTGCCACTAACCACTATTATCAGCTACTGATAAGGCCCTTACCAAAGGGAGACCAATTACACTGTGTAATATTACTGTTATCCAAATAGTAAGTGTGACCCAGGGCTAAGGTTATTCTGGAGTGGCTTAGTACAGTATCACCAAATACATGCAATTACTCTAGAGCTTAAATTATCTCTACACAAAACAGCCACAGCTGAAAGGTTTAAAATAATTTAATAATAAATAATAAAAACACAAGACAATACTCATCAATTCAACACAATGACATGAGAGTTTAGAGATCACAGGAAAATGCTTAAAACAATATTGTAGGATAATCTGACATAAATATAGAAAACAGTTGGACTAATCTGGCTAATTTCTTTGTTCTAAATAACTTAGATACAGAGCAAAGCAAGTGCTGGTGAGATGTTGTCAACTTCAGACAAAATCCAAAATACTCTAAATCTTTCTCTATGAGATAGTCTTAAATTGATATAATCAGTACTGCTGAGCCATTTCACATTACATCACTTTTATCACTTAGTTCCCGGGCTAACAGAAACTCAAAATTTACATTGCTGTGTAAGCTGCACCTGGCCAGGAATCCACAACAATAAAAGACACTTTTACATGTAACCCTTAGTAATTATCTCTTAAATTAAGACAATAGAAAGAATTTGTTAGCCCAGACATCCTGTCTCTGAGCTTGAGATCAAACACAGTTGTAATTCTTTACTTAGCTTTCATTCAGCACGGTGCACTGTGGTTACATTTTTGAAGTTCAGCATATAACACAGTTTACTTACATTTAGTTTTCTTATATTTGTAAAAACAAGCCTGTGGATTATATTAATATTTACAATGACATAAAATTATCTACAAAATTCTATCTTGCTAGGCTGGCAGCCTTCACATGTCCCCCATAAAGTTTGTGGTTTTCTGGAAAATCACTGTGATGATCTGTGGATTGAAGCCACCAAATCATGACATGCAGTTGAGTTTTAGACTTCATATCCTTCGGAAAATGTATGTTAAAACAAACCCTGTTACTCTAGCAACTTTATAAGTTTTTATAAGAACAATATTTAAAATATATCCCTATTTTTGGCTCTTTATCCCCACATTTTTACAGGCTTTGTCCAGATTTTTTGCAGTACGAAGTTAAGAGGTATGCAGGCTGGTAGTACAGGACCAGGTGTCAGCTGTTTTCTTGTTTTGTGAATCATGTAAGTTGAGTGCTGTCATTGACTCCCCAGATGATGTTAACATACTGCAAGAGGGTCTCACAGCAACTAATGACTGGTGCCAAAATCATGACCTCAAACTGAATGCAAAAAATGTATCATCATACCGTTTGGCAAAAACATGACCCCTACTGATTCCCACATCGATGGCAACCCCTGATGTACCTCTCCAAACATCTGCACCAACTGGAAAGGCCACTGAAATGCCTCACAAAGACAATCCATGGCCTCCAACACCTGTCCTATGCTGACAGGCTGAAATCACGATAACTATACTTGGTATTGTACAGATTACTCAGGGGTGATCTGTGTCTCGCCTACAAGGCAGTCTCGGACCCTGCCCTACTAGGATGCGCCCTATCCATAAGTCTTAACTCCTCATGCTCTACCCACTAAAAAGGTCTGAACTAATATGTGACCTTAACAAAACCTGCTGGAAAGACAGGTTTGTCTCCCAGAGGCTCCCCCATTTCTGGAATAGACTTTTCAAACATGTCAAACAGAGCACTCATTGACCCTCTTCAGCAACCTTGATGAGTGGATGGAAACCACAAATTTGTCCCAGGGGTTCCACCTGTGTCCCTCACTGACAAGACAGGTGCTGTCTGAGGGTTTTTTTTGGGATACATTTTGGCTAGGTTTAAAGACCTTTCACTCTGTTGTCTAAAAATGTTTTTTAAATTTCTAAGCTTCTGATTTTCTACAATTTGCTTCCTCAGTCCACCTGTGTGCTTGAGGTATGCCTAGTTGGTGCTGCTTTTTTGCCTGACCTCCTGCATCAGATTTAAGCTGTTTAAGGAGTTTAACTAGTGAAAGTTTATCTAGTTTACTATCAAATTCATATTTGTTAACACATTTTGTAAAATATCTTACATTATCTGCGCGCTGCAATTGCATATACTTCGCGTCATCCGTCAAAGGCGGATCTCGCGATCTCTTAGTGCACTGATTTCCCATGTCTTTAAAAAAGACTGTTACGTAACCCTTCTCTTGTACCATGTGGTATCTTCTTCCCTATACCCACAGTAGTGTCTAGAATGACTGTTTACTTTGCTTTGTTTTTTCCCTGATCTATGACCAAAGATACAGTATTTCAATACGTTCCTGTCATGCTATCACAAACCTTAGCAATAGCACCCTGTAACCTGGTCCCTGATCTAAAACAAAGACAAAGAGGGAAATTCTCCTTACCTGAGCCTCCTTGTTATGACTGTAGCATTTCTTCTTGGGATCCAGTTTTCCGCTTTTCAGCCACAGATCAGAAAGTGGACAGCCTCTGTAAACACAACAATTCAGTCGGAGGTCTTTTCACTCAAGAAGAACCATTCTGGCAACTTCTTCCTGCGCAGATTTATTATCACCCATGCACTCTGACCTGTAGCTTACCAAGGGAATTCCGGCTTAAGAAGGACCAAAATGTCAAATAAATTGTTAAATCAGACTAAACTGTTAAACTGTTAAAATCAGACTGTAAAAATCATTAGGCTTTTCAAAATGACAGTCAATAACACAGGATGCTCAAGTTCTCAAAGCTTTCTTTTACTTATGCATAAGGAGGCAAAAAACCATACAAAACAAGTATAGGATTTTGTCTAATTTGAGTACATTGGTAAAGCTCATTTTATGATGTTCATTATCAGCTTTTGCTCATCTTACTGACGTAGTTAGTCACAAGATTTTTACATCATTATAGTCCACAATATTCTATTCATAAGTAAACGCTGAGGTAATGCTTTTAAAAAGTTTTCCCATGAGAATTACACAGCCTTGCAAGGCACCTGGACAGTTACAATGTCTTTCTGTAAATGTTGCTCTTTCAAGGTTCCAGGTCTGTCCGAATACAATAGCCAGTTCATTTCTCAATACGTTTCTTTGTCAGCAGCTGTGTTTTAATCTTCAAGGAAGCTAGCAAGGCTATCCTTCGCAGTGGAAGGAAGAAAGATATACATGCATACATAATTATTTCTCTCTAACCAAGCAGATAGTAACTGTTGAAAAACATAAGCCTGCTGAGCTGGCTACTGCCAGGGTCATCAGAGCTCAAACACACTGCAGCTAAACTTCAAGCAATTACATGCAAGATCATTTCTACTGCCATATTGTAAAATAGAATTAAATGCATTATATATCTTACAGTTTCTACACTAACACTACATATATATATATATATATATATATATATATATATATATATATATATATGTTTAAGTACATATTTTTCTAACACTGGCAGACCCCTTTCAGTCACTACTTGAGCTCCATGGAGCAAGACACAAACAGAAAATTCAAAATAGAATAAAGAAGTATACTACTTTCTGAAAGAATGTCAAACAGCTTGGCAAAGTGCTTAAGTGGAATTCAAGCAAGATGACAGTTGAAAAGATATAAGAAATGTAAATGAGGTCAAACTATAATTACAGCTTTGCAGGCAAGAAGGGCATTATTGCTCACGCTTGAAATATTGGTATGTATGTACATATGTAAAATGTATAAATATAAATAAGCTGTTTAATAGTGTGGCTATGTTAAGTATAGAAGGGTCTTTCCATGTTTTATTTATTTATTTTGTTGTAGCTTTATGTGCAAGTAGTTTTCTTTAAACTAATGAGTGTGTATTATAGATGTCTTGCATTGTCATGATTCATCAGCAAAATTGTCTCTTTGCAACAAAATATCACACTTGCTTTTACTTGCAATTTACACTGTTTCTCTGCAAACCTTTTACTTTATATCAAAATGTCTATCTATCTGGATCTAGGACGTTTGCTCGACTGAGCAAACGTCCGAATCCATAAAACCCGAACACACTTTAATGAAAGCGCTTTTATCGAAAAAGCGCTTTTGTTAAAGCATGTGACAAAAAAAAAACACTACATTTACATTTTAGCACCCATCCCCCACTTTAATATTCTCCCTCTGAGACTACACCGTAGTACAGCCTCGGCAACAGTCATACTTACACGAAAGTGCTTCTTCGGTGAAAAGCACTTTTGGATAAGTATGCCCGGCCGTTTGGATTTCGGTCATTTGCTCAGTCGAGCAAACGTCCTAGATCCATCTATCTATACATACATATGAAAGTTATGAAACAGTCAAATAAATAAAACTATGACTTCATATGGAACCAGAGTGTCTATTTGCTTGTTTATTTTGTAAAATAAATGAAACTACAAGTTCACATGGAATATGTGTGTCGGTTTACTTATTTATGTATGTATAAAGTTGCACTGGCTAGTTCTAATTTGAAACTAGACTGTCTAGTGTATAGGAATATCCATGCAATAAATGCCATTAATTTCTTGTGATGTCATGACATTTCAGTTATAATTGAAGCCCTACCTTTCAACGTTATAGTGCACTGAGAAAAACCTTGACAGAAACATTTAATTGGCTAAAGTAGTTACTAAAGTCCAAGATAAAATAGTAGACAGTGGTAACTTTACTCAAAAGTGTTACACAACAGCAAAAAGGTACAAGCAGAAGACAGTCTATATGACTCAAAGATTTCTAGTTACTCCCCAAGAAATACCCTCTACAACTTATCCCCCCACTGTTACTAAAGAACGGGTCCTCACTGAGCTCTTCATAGTTAAAAACAATACAGCAATGAGCCCTGATAATATCCAGGTATGCCTCCTATATAGTTTGAAAAGTGACCCCTCAGGCCCACTAGAATGTCTGTTCAGCCACAGCCTTCAGACAGGTTTTATCCCTAGGGAATAAAGGATTGCATCAGTCATCTCTCTACATAAAGGTGGACCATCAACAGACCCAGGAACTGCAGACCCATAAGTGGACTAGTCTTATATACAAAGGCATGGAAAAAGTTATCATGGATCTAATACATACACATGGCATCTTCAAACACTGGACCCATCCCAGTTTGGTTTTGTCAGTGGTATGTCACACCTACTAAATCTAGTGGACTACTTTGAGAAGACCACTTGAGCCACGGATGATGGGCAAAAAACTGCATACTGCCTACCTCGACCTGGTAAAGGCATTTAGCACACTACATCACTTAGGTATTACAGAAAAACTAAAAAAATTAGACATAAATCTGTACGTAACCCAATGGATAGTGAAATGGCTCATGGATAGGACACATGAAGTTAGGGTGGGGGTATCCACCTCCATCAACAGGCCTGTTAGTAGTGGTGTTTCAGAGGACTCGGCACTTGGACCTCTCCTGTTTGGAATACACTTCTCTGAAGTCATAGCAAATATAGAGAGTCTTTGGGTGACCAGATCTGCAGATGACTGCAAGTTGGGTGCAATGACTGATTCCATCAAAGATGTAGATATCCTTGAGGAGGGTCTGAGGGCCAAGTAACTGGTGCCAGAAAGATAGCCTAATATTCAATGCAAAAATGCATATTTATACCATTTGGAAAGATGACCACCCTGCAAATTACAACATTAATAACACTTTCCTAAGAGCAGACCCAGTGATAAGGGACTTGAGAACTCAGGTTGACAGTAACCTGAACTTTGATCACCATGTGTCCATGGTGGTGAGAAAATCTTTTTATGTGGGGCAAGTTATAAGTTATGGCAAGGCATCCAGATCTAAGGAGATCATAGTCTCACTATGCTTAGCCCTCATTAGACCAATAATCGAGTACACTGCACTCTTCAGCATGTGCCTGACCAGGCATTTGCAACAAGCATAGTGGCCACAGAGATTCCTCTTTAAAAGAATACAGGGTGTAAATAACAGGTCTTATGTGGGTCACCTCAAACTCTTTTTCCTGTACTCAGTCTCCAGCTATAGTGGAATGTAGGAAAAGGTAGGGGACAGGTTAGCAATGAGCTTTTCTTTAAATAAGCTATACTTTACTGGGTATGACACTGATGCATACAGTGTATTTTATATAGCATATATCATGGATTGAGGTAGGGTAAAAAATAAAAAAAAGACACATTAAAAAGTGCAGGATCCTCCTAGGTGCACTGGTTCCAGGACTGGAAAAACTGACCGTGTAGACTCTTCAAGACACAGAAACATTCCAACAATGGGATTAGGCCAGGTTTAGGGGGATGATGCCCACAAAAACTGATAGACTGGACTGAATGGGATAAGAAAGAAATGATGTATCATTACTATTATGCAAGATGCCCATAATTTCCAGATGCAAGAAATTCGAAAACATTGAGAGAGAAATCAGAGAAAAGGAAAATACACAGGAAAAACTGTTAAAACCTTCTGTTGCATCTTTGTGTTCATTAAGATTCAACTAATCCATGAAAAGCATTAGATAGACAAAAACTTTGGGCCATTTGGAAAAAGAAGTAACTAAGAAAGTGCAAAAATGTAAAGAACAAAACCCAGATATTTTTGAAAGGCATGAAAAATAATCATGGATATGGGAAAGAAAGAGATCTGTTTTGCTGCAATACTTATGCAAAGGTGACAGCCAAAGTAATCAATATTAGAAAGCATCTCCAAAGTTATTTGAAGAGAAATACAGGCAAAGTATCCTAATATGGAAACGTTCACAACACAAAAATAGGATCACAAAGGGGTAATGTAAAACAGAAGATTAGTAAAGTGGAAGTTAAACCAACAGAAGCTAAAGTTAAAGAATACTGCCAAAGTGAAGGATTTAATGTAGAAAGTCTAACACAGTTTATGTTACAGCATGATGGAACAATTAGTCCCCAAAGTAAAGAAAACATAAAGAGCGGGAGACATCGGTGGAAGAAATATGGAGATGTGAATGTATAATAACTTTAATGTGGCACAATAATTATGCAAAGGCAGAAAAGAAAACAAATCAATACAAAAAAGTGGCACCAAAGATAGTTGCAAAGAAATACAGGAAAAGGCATTCGGATATACATTTCACAATACAAAAAATAAGAAAACAAAGGGGGAAAGTAGAAAAGAGGATTAGTAATGGGGAAGTTAAAGAAATAGAAACTGTAGTTATGGATTACCTGTGAAGGAAAGGATTTAGTGTATAAAATCCAACAGTGGTAATGTTACAGCATGATGGCTCACTGAGTCTAACAAATGAAGGAGAAACAGGTGAAACGGTAAGCATCTGATCACTTGCCACATGATGATTCTGTACAGCCTTCAGTAGGAAATGAGTACAAAACTTCAGCTGGAGTCGCACAGCAAGGAAAGGAGCAAGAAACATTGACAACTCTGACACAGTCAATATTGTGTAGCGATAGACAAGTGACAACTCTGACACAGTCAATGCTGTGTAGCGATAGACAAGTGACAACTCTGACGCAGTCAATGCTGTGTAGCGATAGACAAGTGACAACTCTGACAGTCAATGTTGTGTAGCAATAGACAAGTGACAACTCTATGACACAGTTAATGTTGTGTAGCGATAGACAAGTGAATTCCTATATGAAAGAGCAACAGATGATGCAGCATGCAGCTGAAGATGATATGTCACAGAAAGATGTTCACTAACTTTCTGAAGAATCCCTGAAGCAAACAGAGTGCAAAGGTAACAGCTGCTTTATTTAATAGAGATGGATAGACATATAAAGATCAATGAAAAATATTACAGAAAGTCAATAAGACCGAAAATGTTAGTCTGATTAAACAAATTAATACAGTAATTAAATCTTTCAACAGAAACTTGTGTAATATAACAGAAGTAAATAGGCTATAGTAATTTGCAGCTAAATTAATAACAGTTAAAGTCTTACCACAAAAACACTGGGCAATAAGGGAAAGGAATGGAAGAAATCAAATGACATAATGGAAGTACTAAATACAGACAACTATAAAGCAGTTACGGTAAGAAGTGTCACTGTTAGAGGAGTATAGAAGAGGAAACAGATCAATACAGACAGAGAACTCTAAGACAGAGATGTGATAAAAGCAATGCACTGTATCAGAACAGATCAGTATCTACTGTGCACTATCACAAATCATAGACTAAAAATATAAGCACAGGCACAGAAACATAGAAGATACACAGATAAATATAAAGGAAAAGTACAAAATAAGCAATATATTGATAACCCAAAACACTTTTATACAGAACTGAGAAACAAGGCAAAAAAGATTGAAACACCAAAAAAAAAAACAAAAATCGATACATTTTGGACAAATATATATCAAGATCATGTGGAACATAACAAAGATCCTGAATGGATCGAAAAAGTAAAAGAAAGAAGGTCAAATGTACAGGATATGAAATTGGATGAAGTAATGGCCAGAGAAATTGAAACAAAGTTAAGAAAAGATCATAATTGGAAAATCTCAGGCCCAGATGCAGTACCTAACTTCTGGCTAAAAGTATTAACATCTTTATATGAATATTTAGCCATGACTGAATACTATTTATATGCATACCCGGAAAATACACCAACCTGGCTAACAAAAGGAAAAACAATACTTCTACTCAAGAGCAAACCTGCAAGCTACCCTAAAAATTATAGACTAATAACTTGCCTTCTGACAATGTACTACCTATATACTGGAATTGATGCCGACAAGAGTTTGTAGTCATTTAGAAGAAAAATCAGTCCTGGCAATACAGCAAAAGAGTAACAAAAGAAACTCATATTGAACCAAGTTTCATTTTTTGTAGAATAAATTCATTAAGGAAAAAATTTAAACAGAGGAAGAATCTAAATATATCATGGATAGATTACAAAAAAGCATTTGCCAGTATCCCACATTCATGGATGAAACAGGGCTTAACATTTTATAAGATACACCCTACAGTGATGGATTATGTTGCAGCAGCCATGAAACAGTGGCAAACCCCTTTGCAGTTACACCATGATAAAGGACAAATTACAGGGGAAAAAATTCAAAGGGGACATCATCTTCTGTTGGTATTGTGGCATCATCCATGACAACAGTGGGATGCTGCTCAGTGGTTGGCTCATACCTGCCTGTGTCACATGTGGTCTGGAGAGGTCCATCTCAGGTCATTCACATCCACATGGACTATGACCGAGTCATACTGATACTTGAGGTTTAGTGACCTCAGTGCTTGCATGTGATGAATCTTGGTCCCTGTCAGGTGACTAACTGTAACTTCTCCTTATCTAGCCTGGTGAGAGAGACATTGGTATGTCTCACAATGGAGTCTCCCATCCCTGTCAGGTGACTAACTGTAACTTCTCCTTATCTAGCCTGATGAGAGAGACATTGGTATGTCTCACAATGGAGTCTCCCATCCCTGTCAGGTGACTAACTGTAACTTCTCCTTATCTAGCCTGGTGACAGAGACATTGGTATGTCTCACAATGGAGTCTCCCATCCCTGTCAGGTGACTAACTGTAACTTCTCCTTATCTAGCCTGGTGACAGAGACATTGGTATGTCTCACAATGGAGTCTTCTATGAACAATATATTTGATTCTGTGGTGTTGCACCTCATGGCCTTGATAGTTGAGGCACAATGACAGGTGGTTTTATGTGATGTGGTGGGAGTTGTCTTATTTGTGTGCATGCAGTGTTTCTGACAACTGTGTTTGAGAGGAATTTGATGTTTGGGTAAGTTACATGTGAGCACATCCTCAATTATAGTTTATTGGCCGCTTGGGCAGTTTTTCCATCCCTTTCAACTTGCTGGTTTAAAAGCCTGCATTTGCACTTGTTTCCCACCTTTCCTGTAACTAGTCTAGTCCAGATACAAATTTGCTGTATCCAGGACTGTTTGTAAGCTTCTGAGCCCACAAGCCTTTCTGTGTTGGAGGGAAGCCTTTTAGCTTATCAATGGGAGTGGTAAGCACTAGGTAGCCTATTTACCACAAGAGGAGTGGTTTATGGCCTAGAAATTGTAGTTTATTGGACGTTTGGGCAGTTTTTCCATCTCTTTCAACTTTCTGGTTTAAAAGCCTGCATTTGCACTTGTTTCCCACCTGTCCTGTAACTAGTCTAGTCCAGATACAGATTTGATGTATCCACGACTGTTTGTAAGCTTCTGAGCACCCCAAGCCTTTCTGTGTTGGAGGGAAGCCTTCTACCATATCAGTGGAAGTGGTAAGCACTAGGTAGCCTATCTACTACAAGAGGAGTGGTTTCTGTGCCAGAAATGGTAGTTTACTAACTGTTCATGCTGTTTTTCCATCCCTTTCAACTTTCTGGTTTAAAAGCCCATGTTTGTGTGCATTTGCGTTTGTTTAAGCTCTGCACTGCAGCGCCAAGCTGAGGTAAATTATTCCTGGTGCCAGAAAGTCTCCTCTTCAGGTTTTCCCATAGATCTTGCTAGTTCCTTATCTCTTGCACTTCAAATAGCTTAATCACTCTGCACTTCAACAGGTTTTTGTAGCAATTATTGTAGCACACTTAAGTGCCATTAGCACTAGTCATTCTTCAAGGAAATAGTTCCAGTACATAGCAGTTATGACTGCCCCTCCTGGCATGATTAAAGGGCAGTTCCCTGAGATTTCTCCTATTAACCTGGTGCAATTGGGTATTCTGAGGTAATGTAGCAACTGCCTCATGTACACAGACAACCCTCTCCTCTTACCTCCCAACACTCAAACTTGTGAGAGATGCATTTATATCACCAAATTGGAGGCTATGCACTCTCCCAGCCAAGACTGGACTAGCTGGTTAAGAGGAAAAGGTCAATGCCTGCACCACACCACATGGAACACATAGCCCTCCAGAACACCCACTATCACAGCTCTTGCATAAAACACAAACCACACACACACCTTCGTGGACCCTCTTAAATAGAAATTTACCCAAACAGCAGAGACCTCCGAAACAGAAATGCACTCAAACACCACAACAGAGCACAAACCACAGGACACATAGCTCCCCTTCAAAGTGTGCCCCTCAACCTAAGCCCCTAAGGCTAAACACCTTGCCCAAAACACTAATCATAGGTGACTCAATACTGAGGCACACAGATGTCCCACTCACTAGGTTGAATAAGGAGAAGGTGACAGTCAGCTATCAGGTGCCAGAATCTGACAAACACACGCACTCAGGTCACTCCACAACAACTACAAGTATGACACTGTCATTGTCCATGTGGGTGCGAATGACCCGAGATGCACCTCGCTGGACTACATGAAAAGAGACATGGTGGAACTCTCGGATTATGTGGCCCAGGCAGGTATGACACTAGCTCTGAGCAGTATCCTACTATCAACCAGAATGATATCGCAGTACAAACAAAAAATGATTGACTTCAACAATTGGTTAAATTTCTGGTGTCATTCTAAGGGGATCCAGTATCTGTCTGCTTGGGATGACATGATTCACAGACCTAGATGCTTTGCCAGAGATGGCCTGCATCTGTCACCCCTGGGTTTCTGGGCACTGGCTAAGGCTTTTCCCACCCCTATACTGCTTTTTTTTTAGGCGTGTTCCAAAGACCAAATTACAACCATAACAGCTATAAATAAATGAAATCTGAGGGTCATGCTGCTCAGTGCTAGAAGTCTAAATCTCAAGATGCACTCACTCGAAGCACTCCTCAAAATGGAGAACATCGACATTTGTGCTGTAATGGAGACCTGGTTTAAAGCAACAGAAAACACCCCTGCACTACCAGGCCATAACTCATTCCACATCTTTCGGCCACAAAGCATGGACCAAATCTCCAAAGGCGGTCGTGTCTCCATATTCATAAAGGATAAGCACACCTCCAGACTAGTAGCCCAGCATAATGCACTTGAGATATTCCAGGTACAGCTAACTGGATAAGATGGCAATCCAGGTCACAGCCTACTATAGGTCCCCAACCATGTCACTAGACTCTCACTCCACATTCCTAATTACCCTAGAATCTATCGAGGTCCAACCCAACACTCTCTTACAAGGTGACTTCAACTACCCCTCCATCAAGTGGGAAAACTACTCAAGCACCAATACACTCATCCAACACTTTCTGCAATTCATCAATTCCAATGCCATAGACCAGCTCATTCTCACCCCCACTAGAGGAAGCAATATCCTTGACCACTAGAGGAACCAATATCCTTGACCTGGTTATTACTGACATGGGTGACCGTTGCTCTACACCAATGGTTAATCACTCCCTGGTCAGATCCGACCATAAACTAATCACCATGGAAATCCACATCTCACCCACACACCCCACAAAGGTAACCACTTTGAAAAACTTCTCCAAAGCAGACTTTGGACTCCTAAAAACAGAGGTGGCTAACTTCATGGCACCCATGCAAATGGAAAATAGCTACATGACTGCTGAATCATACACCAATGCACTGTATGAAGATGTACACAAATGCATGGAACTAGTCATACCCAACAGAACCAAGATGCTCTCCTCCCAAAAAAAAAGAATCCAATCTGGTGGTCCTGTCATTAATAAACTCTACAACAGAAGGAAGAAACAGTTGCAGAAAAAGGTAACATCCCAAGACTAGAAAAACTACCTTATTAGCCTCAACAAAAAGTTGAGATCCATCATCCAATTCTCTAAAGCCAGATATGAAGGCAGAATTGCAGCAGACACTAAAAACAATCACAAAGCCTTCTATAGCTATGTCAAGAATATCCACAGCAAAACACAGATTTGTCTATGAGGTACTGCACAATGATACTGAGTCAACAGATATTGCAAATGTACTGGCTGACAGATTCAAAGCCAACTTTACCCCTCTTCCCCACCAAAGGACCAATCACAATACCGGAAGAATGCCAGGCACCCAGCATTACTGCAGCACAGGTTAAAGCTGCATTGTCCAAGGCCAAAAATACAGCATTCATGGAACCAGGTAATATCCCTGGCTGTGTTCTACATGAACTACAAAGTGAACTGGCACCATGTCTGTGTGCCCTGTTCCATCACAGCCTCACCTCAGGCTTTGTCCCTACCAAGTGCTGCACTGCCACAGTCATCCCTTCTCCATAAAGGGGGGAGTGATTAAAGACCCTGGGAATTATCACCCCATTAGCCTGACAAGTCTGATATGTAAAGCTATGGAATGCATCATCATGGACCTGATTAACAAAGATATAGGAAATCCCCATACTCTAGACCCCACGCAATTTGGCTTTGTGAAAGGGAGACCATACCTGCTCAATCTGGTTGACTTCTTTGAGTCAGTCACCAGGGCTGTGGAGAAAGGTAAGGCAGTGCATATAGCATACCTTGATCTGGCCAAGGCTTTGCTACCATTCCTCACTCAGGAATTACTGATAAACTCACCAAACTAGGCATCAATCCTTATATCATTAGGTGGGTTGCAAAATTGGCTCAGAGATAGAACACACAGTGTGAAAGTAGCAGACTCCAAGTCAGACTGCCGACCAGTCACAAGTGGAGTCCCACAGGGATCAGTCCTGGGTTCTCTCCATACTTCTGAACCTGGAAACATCAAAAATCTGGACAAAGGCCCATGAAAATAGGCACAAATCTGTACGCTGCTTAACATAATAGTTGCATACATAATTGTGTAACCCTGCCCACTCCAGTGGAATTGCGGGATACCAACTTTCAAATGCAAATTGAAGAGATAACCAAAATATGGCTCAAGCACAATCTCTGTAGAAGTAAAAGTCATATAAACAATCCACATTAAAGAGATATGTAAGATCTGTAACTAATGAAGAAGTTACTGCTAGCAAACAACTTTATATTTCATTGTTTCATCTACAAATAAAGTGTCTGTTGTTGCCCTTCAGGAATAAATTACCTATGATAGATTAAAAAAATAAACTAGTAATATTGCAATAGAGAATGGATGGCAAACTGATAACAAGTTCATAGTTACTAGGTATCATTAAATAATACAGTCTGAAAGAAGCAAAGACTGGAAGCTGCGATGCCTGCATGCTGTTAGACTATTATTAATTAAAATAAAAGTAATAACATAGTGAAACTCTGTAATGCCTGCATGTCCACACACAAGGCTGCCGTTAAGTAAATCTCACACAGATACACTGATACTGCTCAACCTCTTAGAGCAAGACATCTGGACAAAGCCATAAACAAAAGTGGGACAACGGCCCAATAATAGGGACAATTTTTAAATACTGCTCTTACAAACTTAGAAAGTTGATAGAATAATAGGTTTTGCATTAGCATGAATTTTCTGAAAGGTATGAAATCTGTCTATCATTTTCTAACTTTAATTTTTAATAATTTGCCACTAATTTGCCAAAAAACACACACATTTATGAAAAATGGACCAAAATAGGAGGCAAAAATCTGGACACTGTGAAAATCTACAAAATTGAGAGGTATGATTATCCTACCAGCCTTGTTACCATGTAAGCAAGTGTACTTTTGTACAGACTTTTTAGCCCTACTTAATCTATGCTTATACTTTCTGTTGATTTGTGCCTTTACCTTGTTCCAATTTTATTATACCCACAAAGAAACCACAAGTTATATAAAACCAACAAATTCACTGTTATCAAGCAGGTAGGACTGCTTAAAAAAGAAGTAATTAAATCTGAGTGCCAAGAACGCAACACAAAAGAAAATTTGAAACGTGTAGAAAAAAGGACAAGCATTAAGACTTTTCAAAAGATAACAGTTTCCCTCTCGACTCCATAACAGTTTTTCATCACTAATGCTTTCTTTCCTTTGAAAACTATTTCCTTCTCCTGTATGGCAATAAAATGTAAGGGCTGACATATAAGCCACTGAATTCCCACTTAGCTAACACAACATCCCATATCCTCATTTCTAATAAAGGCAAACCACGTCCCCAGCAAAAACATCTTGAAAGCTCGCACACTTTCAGAAACAACCATTTCTAGTAGCAGCAGACTAACTACTACTAACTGGCAGTAGCAAGTTGACGGGTGAAGCACCACCGAATTTGCACGTACAGTGGACATCCAGGTTGCAGCACAGCAAACCAACAAGTGCCTGTGATCTGTGGTGGTTTCGCATAAACAATGACCCAATGTTTAACATCAGCTACTTATCATGGCAAAAACAGTGCTACCCATAAGACTAGTGACCAAAATTAAAGAAATATGTAACACTTGAATGCACTACACACAATAATATACTAAGTAACCAGGGCCAAAGGACTGGCTGACCACAAAAGGGTGCAGAAACCTTTTTTGGTGCAAAATTAGATCTATGCAGTCACACACACACACACACACACACACACACACACACACACACACACACACACACACACACACACACACACACACACACAGTTAATCCAAACTTGATCCAAAATGAGCATCCAAATCAAATGGCAAACGAGCATTTCCTGTCCATGCATTTGTAATCAGAAACGAATGGCTGGAGTGCTGCTGTTAAAACAAATGGCTATAATCCAGAGTTTCCGCTCGCATTTGCAGCCAGACCAGCCGGAAATGACAACGTGCGCTCCTTGAGCTCAGTTCTGACTGACGGGTAGCCCCGACGGAGATGATGTCATTGCACACATGATGACATCAGCTCCGACAGCACGCTGTTTGAAAACATTAAAAAAAAAAATCAGAAATGAAGGGGTGCCACTCGGGAATTGTGGCACCCCTTCATTTGGAACCCAAAGCTTGGCAAAAACAGAGCAATTTGGTATGGGTGAGAGGTATGGTTCTCTCCTGTTCGGTATCTGCTTCTCAGAAGTCCAGGCCAACACAAAGGGGCTATGGCTGACCAATTTCACAGATGACTGCAAGCTGCGAGCCATTATTAACTAAGTGATGCAGACATCCTATAGAAAGGCCTCGATGAGACAAATGACTGCTGTCAAAACCATGGCCTTAAGCTTAACGCCAAAAAAAATGCGTTGTTATCCCCTTTGGTAAAAACTTAGGTCCCACTAATTACCGCATCGATGGAGACCACTGAACACTGATGGCATTATAAGAGATCTGGGGACGCAGGTTGACAGCAACCTCTCCTTCGACCACCACATTGTCACTGTGGTCAAAAAATCCTTCTATGTGGCAGATCTCATTACCAAGGATTTTGCATCCAGGAAGAAAG
>NW_025048967.1:0-5000 GCF_019279795.1 Protopterus annectens | reverse complement strand
GAAGACACCCCAGCCAAGGATCGAACCAGAGAACCTCTTGCTGTGAGGCAGCAACGCTAACCACTGCACCACCGTGGCCACCCATACACAATATCTGACTTTACTACTTTGTAATTAATGCATGCATAGATTACACTTGGTAACACATTCAGATAAATGCATACATTGGAATGCATAAGACATTTTTAAACAGGTGAAAGTCAACCATTTTCACCTCTGCTGGCACCCAGTGTTTAATCCAGTATGTCCACAATCAGAAACACTTAACAGAAATCCAAGGATGAATGTATTAATTTAACATACAAACCAAGTGACTCAGGCTTCTCTTACCACAAACTAAGTATGTAACTATTTTTTTATATATTTAGTCATAGTTTTAGTTAATTTGACAAACTTTAAGAAACTACATTTTCAGTGGAGACTGATATCTGCAGAAAATGATAACAAACCTACATATACAGTTGTGAGTGCCCTGTTTATAGGCATGTAACACACTAGGAACAGATGTAAAAAATTAATTTCAGTCACAATTTGGGGAATCATAAATAGCAGCTGCCCAAGAGGAGAGTTGAGAAGCAGAGGTTGGCATGAGAGGAAATACATTTATTTCAATAATGTGCTTTCCCTGCAAGAAGCAAAACCTCTAAATGTATGAGATGGGTTAAGCTTACAGAAACCGACATCTCAATATGGCCTGAAACACAAAAGCAAAAAATACATTAAAGTATTTTGACTGATATACATTTTTGTTGTAGTCATGTAAACAGGTTATGATCTTGAAATGCACTCACCAGTGCACATACTGTTGGTAAAAATATTTTGCATATACCTTTTGTCCAAGTCTTCTTGACACACTACAAATGATCTCAGCCTTCAGTGCAGGCAAGATGGCACATAATCCTTCTCCACTCCCACTTACTGCAACCCATGCAGGTTACCCAAGAGTTACCATGAATGCCAGCCTAAGCATGTAATGCCCACTAACTCAGCTTCCACACAAGGATGAGGCTTAGTCATATGTCATAAGCTCATAGGAGTTGCAAATTAATTGAACTGCAAGGATATTTCTACTTCACCAGTACCCACCCTTAAGCCTTTCCCCCCTTTTCAAGAAAAGCCTGGCCATTCATACTAGGGAATCCATTTATGAATACCCAAGCAGTTATCCTTTTTAAAAGGCAGATAGTGTGTCACACTGTTTAACTTGGAGAGTTAGCTTGTTCTAGAGAGGTAGGTAAGCACTGTGTTATAAACCTATGCCTCCACTATGTGCATTTATTTGTTGGAGTGGATTTACATCTATGGTCAGATGATAACCCTGCCCCTAACTGTAACCTACATCTTAAACAAAAAAAAAAAAAGCTGTTCCCATAACGCTACCACTACAGAAGACAATTGGGACTCTCATCACATAAGTGCACATGGTGACACACACACTAAATTTATCTCCTCTTATGTGTTCCACTAGTGCATGATTATGTGCTTATTTTATCACTAGATTTCTGAAAAGCCTGGGCACTAGTAGTTGGTATACTTCTTATTTAGCCATATTTACTTTGAATAAGTCATTTTGTAACTCATGTTTGGTGAAAAATAGGAGTATCCAGTTTAGATTATTCTGTTACAACTATAGCAGCAATTGGAGAGACCTCAGAGGTTACTAACAAAGAAGATCAAGGGACTCCAGCATCTGCCTTGCACACACCAACTACAGTCCATGTCACTATACTATGTATTGTATATCTTTCTTAGGGGAGACTTATACTTGGCATACAGAGAAACCTCCGACCTAAACCTAATGTACTTGCTGCACATCCGTAAATCAAACGGGAATAGACCTACCTCTTCCAGGGACATAAATATGGCCTAATAGGGTGTGCTGGAGGGACAGATTCATCTCCCAGCAACTGTCAAATCTTTGGAATAGAATGCTAATTCATGTGAGCCAGAGCACTTCTATGACACCTCTATGAGACTGTTCAAAAGGAACTTGGATGAGTGGACATGGCTCCATAAATTCTTACTGGGGATAGTGCCCACAACCCTCCTGGACATGGGCAGTCATTACTAAATACAATCCCTGGGTATTGACTAGAGTGTCTCTGTTATTACATTGGGATGAAATGGCTAGGCTTGAAATTACCTTTGGGTCAATAGCCTAGTAACCTCCAATTATCTTATATATCAAATTCATTCTAGTCCTAGGGCAATGATAATTATGAAAATGGAGGCATGACTGGCTACGCTTAAAAAGGTTCTTTGGCCATTACCTAAGTAAGTTCTTATAATCCTTTCAGGGTTTTCTACAGTGGGTTGAAAATGCATGAAATTGTTTTCCTCAAAAAGTTGTAAAATAAAAACTTGCTGTCAACCAGGAGTACAAATTATAACCAAAACCTGTTATAGTGGAATTTAGGAAAAGGTAGGAAACCAATTAGCAATGAGCTCTTTAGAAAAGTTACACATTAATCAAAGTTTAATTTTTCTGACCTTGTTAAGTCTCCCAGCAAGGAAAACTACTAATAGGAGTCTGTGTATGTTATGTACTGCCTGATTAACATAAAATAAAAATAAATAAATAATAAAAATGTATTACTTTGGTCAGTTGTAATTCATAATACATTTTCAGCCAGTTTAGGTCTAAATCATTTAATCAGATATTCATACCCAAATTTGTCTTAAGTATAGGCCTGAGCCTTTAGCAAGCAATCTCATTAAATGTGACAAAAGGACAATCACAAGTGATGATCTTTAAATGTGTGCAAATTGGTCCCTGTACAACACAAGCACAACCTATAAGCACATCATTTTAGCCTTTATCTACCATCACCAATAATTACAACACAAAAAGCACAGCCAGTTAGGGGAGGGGGATACAAAGCTGGGTTTCTGTAAAGATACGGAACACCATTTGTAACCCTTCTCCATCTCGTTATTGAAGCCTCACTACTAAATATTTCATTTATTTCCATGTTTATGTATGTATGTATGCATATGCGTATTATTTCCATGTGTATATATGTATGTATGCATATACGTATTTATTTAATGTAACAAAACCAAAAAAAAAAATCAGTTTTCTGGCCTAAACCATAAATGTCCAACACACATGCACGCAAGCACCTCTAAGCTCTCTTGAATTTGGAGGATCACATCCAATTTGTTCTCAATCTTTTGTTCCATCCCCCCTAAATTTAAGAATTATTTTGAGTTAATAGCACTAGTAAGAGTACCTAATATGGAACCCTCAGAAGCTTTGGCCTACTCTTAACAGAATTCTTTCTCCAGGCTGCCCCTCTAACCCCGGACCTTATCCAAACACATCACCTCAGGAAACCACTACTCTCCTCAACACTTTGTTGACACCATCCAAACACTCATGCCTTCCAGCTGCAGTACAACTTCTTTGCCTATCCTTGCCAAACCTCCAGTCAAACATTTTTTATTTTATTTTTATTTTATTTGAAGTTAGTTTACCAGGATAGTCCATTGGGCCTAGAAGAACCCATTTTCAATGGAGTCCTGGGGAGAAAAGCTCCAAAAACAAAACAATAATTACAAACAAAGTTACAATCAAAGTGTTTTTTTTTTTTATAGTAAGTACAAAAGTACTAGTAAAAAATTGCATTTAAACATACAATTTCTAAAGGAAAAATGACAGTCAAAGTTTAGGTTATACTATTACAGATAAAATATTTCATTTAACAGAGACAATATCTGAGATAAAAAGTATCAGCATTGTAAATCAAGTAGTTATTTACACGTGGATTGGTACCTGCTAAAACCATGTATGGAATCAATGAACACTGAGATGAAGAGAATAAGTGGGGTGGGAGCAGGAGCATTCCCACTGAAAAATTAGGTGTGAGTGGAGTGAGTTTTTAAAGGAAGAGAGGTTTGTGTGGTGCGGATGGATGGAGGTAGGGAATTCCATTGGTGTGTGAGGGAGAAGGACAGGAGATTTTTGCCTGACGGACGGGTAGGTTTATGCAGTTCTATTGGGTTTTGATTGTTATATCTTAATAGTCTTTCAGGGAGGTACATTTTGAAGGTTGAGGATAGGGAGGGACAGAGGGAGGGGGAGAAGATGAGTTTGTGGGCATGAGTGAGCTGGATAAAGGAGAGATAATTGGGCAGCTCTAACCAATTTAATTGATGAAGGGCTAGACAGTGATGGGAAGAAGACTTTTGGCTTGTGGAAAACTTTGCAGTTTTGTAATAGCAAGAGGAGAGTTTTGTCTTAAGAGAGGATTGTAGGTTTGTTAGACGTGCAGCACCATAAAGAAGAGAAGGGATGAGATATGTGGTAGAGAGAATAAACTTAGTAGGAGTAAGGTAGCGATTGTTGCGGTAGAGCATGCCAAGTTTTTGGTGGATTTTTTGATATTTATTTGGAGGTGAGAGGTGAATTTGAACTGGTCATCAATGAGGACTCCTAGTAATTTAGCCTCAGATACTAATTTGAGAGATGTATTGTTATAGCTTTTGATGGAAAATGAATTCTTGTCAATGATGGCTGTTTTTGTAGGGGGTAAATAGCATTAGTTTGGTTTTTGAGGCATTAAGTGCTAGGTGATTATTTACCATCCAGTGTTCTGTGACAGAGAAAGCTTTTTGTGTGAGCTTTATTAATGTGTGGATGGAGGTGGCAGAACAGATTATGGCTGAATCATCAGCATATTGGATAAGTTTTGCATTAGGGATTGAGCGATGGAAATCGTTTATGAATATATTGAAGAGAAGGGGACCCAGTATGGAACCCTGGGGTACTCCTGTGGGGGTGTCAAGGAAGGAGGAGGTAGCTGTTTTCCATTTGACTGCTTGATGTCTATTTTATTTATTTATTTATTTAATTTATTTATTTAAATTTGTTGACCGGGAGTGTCCGACTGGACGTAGGTCCATTTTCAGTGGAGGCCCGGGGAGAAAAGCTCCACAGTTAAAATAAACAGACAGTAGTTACATTGGATTACATAGCGATTAACAATTTAACATAGAAT
>NW_025048966.1:0-44342 GCF_019279795.1 Protopterus annectens | reverse complement strand
ACTACTATAAACTATGCAAACACCTTTCCCTCTGGTTTTTCCCACATACTCTACACCACCGGTGTATACAAGTGGGGAAATTTTAACAAACAAAAAACAACAAAATGATAGGGACTGCAGTAGCTATCATACATCAACATGTGGAAGAAGCTGAGGGTAGTGAGGATGAGAATGCTGTCGACCAATCCACAGTGAGGAGATGGAGAAGAGTGCACAGACCCAGGGTAACCTACCAGGGGCTACATGAGCTGGAGATAGTGGAGCACTATAGGGTGGACAGGGACCTCCTACAAATTGTTGAGCTGTGCCGACCACACCTCACACACAGAACTAACAGAGGGGAACCCATCCCAGTGGATACCAAGGTATGTGTAGGCCTAAGAATTCTAGCCACAGGTACCTTCCAAAGGCCAACTGGGGATATCATGGGGATCTCACAGGCATCAGCATCAAGGGTACTTTACCAGTTCCTGGATGCCATGTCAGCACATGCCAGTGAGCACATATATTTCCCCAACAACTGTGAGGTGTTGGCCAGTAATATGCGTCTCTTCCACCAAATAGCAGAATACCCTGAGGTAGTGGGTGCTATAGACTGCACACACATATGCATCAAAGCACCACCAGGTGAGCACAGTAGGGTCTCCATCAACAGCAAGGGCTTCCCCTCCATCAACTGCTCAGTTGTGTCTGATGCCCAGGGCATTATAATGAATGTGTGTGCTGGCTGCCCTGAAAGGTATCACGACTCCCACATCTGACATCTGACACAGCTGTATCAGAGATTTTCCAATGGGGACATCCCTTATGGTCACCTAGTGGGGGATGCTGGTTATGCACTTGAGCCGTGGCTGATGACACCCATCAGAAATGCACACACACCTGAACAAGAACTCCATAATGAGGCGCATGCACAGACCAGAATTATAATAGAGTGTGTGTTTGGGATACTCAAGTCACAGTTCCAGTGCCTGGACACAACCGGTGGAGCCTTGCAGTACTCACCAGCTACATGTACTCAAATTGCCATCGTATGTGCCATGCTACACAATATGATCCTACAGAAACAGCTGCAGCAGGAACAGCACTGGGCAGGGCCACACAGCCCCCCACCATTGCCAAGGCCTGCACAGGCACAGAGTGACTTAGAGAAGGAACAACCTGAGCCTGCCCCAGTAGGCAGAATGAGGCATGCCCAGTATGCCCTGGCCTTGGCAAAGAGGCAACGCATAGCACATACATTGACACAGTAGGGAGACAGGGAATAACACCTCTCTCTGACTCGCATATACAGTAAAAGAGATGCCAAACATGACACTACCTGTGCTCAACCATGTATAGGGAGTGTACTATGTGCATCCGACATAGGCAGCCCTCCAGCACCATCCTCAACACTGGCACAGCCAAAAGATAAGTCACTCGTCCCACCAATTGCCAAATGGAGTAGTATGTGTTGTTACTTGTGTCTATGGTACAGATGTGAGCATGTAAGGGAATCAGGTGGCTGAATGGGATGCCAGCAGATAGTAGACACCTGTGACACCAATGGCCTGGCCCAGCAATCAAGGAGTCTCAATCCTCACCACTAACACCAGTGAGGGGCATCTCATATAGGAGGAAAGGATAACAAATGCACACAGTAAAGAGCAATTTCCCTTAAGAGCACAGAGAGATCACAGTTAGACCAGGGCTGGTCACTCCCCTGCTCTTCAGGTCCTCAATAAAACTCCCCACTGGCACAGCTATAGGGTCCAGATCTCAGCCTAGTGGGCAAGCTAAAACCTCCAGCACCCACTCTGCCCAACCAGTGTTTTGTGTAGTGCCCAAGTAACTGACACACACACACACACACACACACACACACACACACACACACACACACACACACACACACACACACACACACACACACACAAACTTTGAGAAGAGTTTATACAACCACACAGTCACTCCAGGGGAAGACTAGCACAGGTTCTCCAGCTGTGCTTCTTTTTCCCAGACTATATGGTAGTATCAGCTGCTACCACCCACTAATATTTATCAGATACTCAAAGGCCCTTAAAAGGGTGTCACATTATTACTGTGCAATAGTATTATCCAACTGGTAAGTGTGACTAAACAGTCAAGGCTTATTAGAGTGACTTGGTACAGGATCACTATACACATGCAATGTACTCTAGAGCTTAAATTATCTCTACACAAAACAGCCACAGTTGAAAGGTTTAACATTTTTTTAATAATAAATCATAAAAACACAAGACAATACTTTTTGCTACACAGTGCTAGTCAAGAGTTCAGAGATCACAGAGAAATACTTAAAATAATTCAGTAGTACAGTTCTGACATCACTGAAAAACACTTAGTCTAATCATTCTAGTTTCTAGCTATTTCTAAGAGAAAAGACAAGTATATGATAAACTTACATATAGTGCAAAGGCAGTGCTGAGTTGGATGGTCAAGACAAAAATGCTTAATGCTCTCAGAGTCTCTCTGTTTTTTAAAATCACATTCCTGGTTCACATTACATCATTCTTCACACTTCCCTGGGTTCTCAGGCTAACAGAAGCTACATTTGCATTCTTTAGTAAGCTCACACCAGGTCAGGAAGCAAAGCCATAAAGGACATTTATGCACGCAATTTCTGGCCATTAACTCGGGCCTTAAAACAATAGCAAGAATTCCTTCACCTAGACAGGCCGGAGCCAACTTTAAAGATCAAAGACAGTCATAAAATGCTTGACTTAGCTTCCTTACAGCAGAGTGCACTGTTGTTACATTTTTTTGCAGTTCCATATGTAACAGCATTTTTTCCATTTAAGACAACGAGCCTGTGGCTTACATTAATATTTACAAATGACATAATTATCTATAAAATGCTATCTGGCCAGGCTGGCAGCCTTCACCTTTCTTCACCCAATCTTCATATATCTCCCCCCTTGAAGAACTCAAGCTAGTTTTTCAATTGACCCTTGAGAAACGCTGCTTGAGGGAGTTGAGTCTATCTGACTATACCTTACCCTGTTCCCTGTCTTGAGAGCCCATCTGCATTGGCATTGCTAATCCCACTGCAGTGCTGCATGGACGTATCATATGTTTGCAACCCCAGGCTCCATCTAAGCAACTTGGCATTTTGCTGGCTGGCTCTGTTTGACCATGTTAGGGGGTTGTGATCTGTCATAACAGTGAATTTCCTTCCATACAGATAAGGCTAAAGTTTCTGCAGTGCCCACACTATGACTAGACATTCCTTTTCTACAGCTGCATAGCATTCCTCCCTGGGTTGGAGCCTACGACTGAGATAAACCACTGGGTGCTCTTCTCCCTCTGAAGAAATCTGGCTAACTACAGCCCCCACCCCATGGTTCGAATCATCCACCTGCACAACAAATTATTTGCTGTAATCTGGACTGGCTAATACAGGGGGTCCTCCCAAAGCTTCTTTACTCTTCTGGAATGCCTGCTCACATGCTGGGGTCCACACTACCTTATCTGGCCAGTTACTCCTTGTCAGGTCTGTGAGGGGAGCAGCTATGGTGCTATAACTGGGGACAAACTTTCTGTAGTATCCTGCTGTCCCTAAAAATGCCCTCAACTGCTTTTTAGTAACAGGTGCAACCCATGCTTGAATAGCTTCCACTTTGGCAGGTTCTGGCCTTATTTTACCACTCCCCACTTTATGTCCTAGGTTGGAGACCTCTGCCATACCCACCTGACATTTGCTTGGCTTAATGGTCAACCCTGCCCTCTGTAATCTGTCCAGCACCTCCCTGACATGCTGAAGGTTCTCTGACCATGAATGACTGTAGATAGCAATATCATCTAGGCAAGCAAGGGCAAACCCTACTGCTCCTGCTAGGATATGATCTACCAGTCTCTGGAAAGTCACTGGGGCATTCTTCATCCCAAGGGGTGTCTTTGTGAACTCATACAAGCCAAAAGGAGTCACAAAGGCTGACTTCTCTCTAGCACTGGGAGTCAAGGGCACCTGCCAGTAAACCTTGGTAAGATCAATGGTTGTAAGTTACTTTGCCCCACCCAGCTGCTCTAGGGCCTCATCTGTCCTAGGCATGGGGTAAGCATCCGACTCTGTATGACTATTTAATTTTCTGTAGTCCACACAGAACCTGGTGCTGCTATCTGTCTTTGGCACCAGCACCACTGGGGAGGCCCAGGGACTGTTGGACTCTTGAATCACCCCTAGTTCCATCATCTCCTGTACCTCCTCCTTCAGAGTTTGTTTGACTCTCTCAGGCACTCTATAAGGGGCCTGCCAAATAGGCCTTTGGGGTCCTATATCCACCTGGTGCTGCCCCAGGTGGGTGCACCCTGGTTTCCCAGTGAACATGTCCCCAAATTCCTGCAACATTGCTTGGATTTCTTGAACCTGGGTAGGAGATAGCTTCTGGGACATTGCTACCCCTTTCTCTGAGGTGTCAGTCCAAGCCTCACTGAGGAGATCAGTCCCCAGATCTCCCGCAGACTCCTCCTGCAGTCCACTGCAAATGTTCAGCACAAGGGCCTCCCTATCATGGTAAGGTTTCATCATGTTAACATGGTACAATGTGTGCCCATGCCTTCTGCCTAGCAGTTCCACCATGTAGTTAACATCACTTACCTTTCTTACCACCTTGTATGGTCCCTGCCAAGCTGCTTGCTTGTTGTGTCTGACAGGAATAAGAACCATTACCTGCTGCCCCACAGCATACTCTCTAGAGGAGCATTCCTGTCATACCACACCTCTTTCTGTTGTTGAACTTCTGCCAGGTTCTCCTGGGCAAAGCCCATGAGTTCCTGAGCCTTGTCCTGAGGTTTAGGACATATACCACAACAGACTCCTTGTGAGACTTGCACTCACCTTCCCACTCATCTTGAATTAAATCTAGAGGTCCCCTCACCATATGCCCATACAGCAACTCAAAGGGTGAAAACCTGTGGATTCCTGGGGAACCTCTCTGTAAGCAAACAACAGATGGGGCAGATATTTTTCCCACTCCCTCTTAAACTGTTCTGCGAATGCCCGTAGCATGGACTTGATTGTAGAGTTTAACCTCTCAACAAGACCATTAGTCTGGGGATGGTAGGGGGTTGTCTTCATGTGCTTCACCCCATAGGACTTCCACAGACAAGTCAGCAGGTCTGACATGAAATTGGCACCTCTGTCAGTCAGTATTTCTTTTGGGAAACCTACCCTGCTTAAAATCTCTAACAAAGCATTTGCCACCCTCTCTGCCTCAATGGAGGAAAAAGCCACTACCTCAGGGTATCGTGTAGCATAACCCACTACCACTAGGATATACTTTTTCCCTGTAGAAGTTGGGGTACTCAGAGGACCCACAACATCCATAGCTACCCATTGAAATGGCTCCTCAATCACAGACAAATGCATCAAAGGAGCTCTCACCTTATCTCCTGCCTTGCCTACCTTTTGGATCTGCTCACAAGTCCTGTAGTACCTTTTATATCTCTGGAAATTCCAGGCCAATAGAAGTTCTGCATAATATGCCTCTTTGTACATTTTATGCCCATATGACCTGCAAAGAGAATATCATGGGCTATAGCTACACGCGCCAGGCAGTAGGCTCTAGGCACTACCAACTGCTGTACTCTCTTACCTTCTAGCCCTCCCTCAGGGGTCCACTCTCTGTACAGTAACCCTTTGTCCCAGTATATAGATTTCCCCTTTCCTTGAGAATCAGGTTCCTCCCTAGCTACCACCCTCAGACCTTGCAATGTAGGGTCTGAAAGCTTAATTTGTCTCAACTATCTCCTTGTAACCCTTCCCATCTCACCTTCCACAGGAATTCTGGCATCCTCTGACAGTGATGCCTCACTGTCAGCCTGGGTACTACTACTCACCTCTACCTTTGCAGTTACTCTGCCAAGAGACCATCAGTACCCCCAAGTAGCTGTGGCTCACCTTCAGTCTCACTACTACAGGGTAGCTCCCTCCCTGAAGTAACCACCTCACCAGTCCTGGCTGCAAGTTTGCAGTCTGCCTGGGTCTCCCCAGGCTACCAGACTTACCTGCTCGTCTCCTAGCCTGACTGCGTATAACTGCATAAGCATATGGTACAGCCTCCTCCAAATCCTTCCCTATCAGGACATCTGCAGGATGGTAGTTTGGTACCCCCCTGTTGTCTTAAGACAACCTACTATTGGCATTTTGTCTTTCCCACTTACTGGATCCCTCACCTTTTGTTCCCCACCTTGCCTTCGTGGACACCTGTATGCCACATGACCCCACTGGTTGCATTCAAAACATTTAACCCTAGCTTCGGGACGTGTACCTGGACTAGTGGCTTCCACTGCTACTGGCAGATTCTGTTGGGGCAGTCTGTGCTGCCCACCATGGGTTCCTTTAGCCCCATGAGCAGTACTGGGGGTCTCTTTACTGTGCAGGGCTGCCCTGCTTCTAGGTATAGGTCTCCCATCTTCCCCAACTCATCTGAAGTAGCACATTGTCTATCAGCTAATCAGATCCTGATGTCCTAAGGCAAAGTGCTAAGGGCTTATTCCCTCACCAAAAGGTCTGTTAGCCCTTCAGACGTGGTGACCTGACATCCACTCACCCACGTATGGAAATAAGTGCTCAGTTCAGCAACATATTCACGCACATTTTCATCTGCCTTGCGTCGATGCTCATGAAACCTTTTCCAAATACGTTTCAGGTGTTAGATTAAACAATTCTAACAAGTGATTTTTTAACAGCAGTATAATCAAAACAGTCAGACATTTTTGACAAAACAGTTACAGCTTTACCATGGAGTAAGGGGGTCAGGAACTGTACCCAGAGCCTTTGGTCAACACTATACTGTTTGCATACCCTCTCTAACGTATGAATGAGACTATCAAAATTATCCCCCTCTTTAAATTGCAGAAGAAATTTACTGACCTTTTGTGCTTCTGGGATCCATTTACTCCCTTCCCCACTACCTCCATGACTCTGGCAAAAAGTCAGCATTTCCCTCTCATGCCTCCTCTGCCGCTCCTTTCCTTGGCTTCTATCTCCAAATGCCTGGCCTCCAACTCAAGTCTCTTTAGCTCCAGATGGATTTTTAAGTCCTCTGAAGAAAGGTTGAGCTGTCCATTCTCTGAGGGTATTATGTCTCCACTGCCAGTCTGATTGTCCTCCTGGTTGCTGTTTTTCAATGCAGCTTTAACCAAGGCTGCAATCAGGTCTGCCTTAGTCAGTTTCCATGCACCAGTCCCCTAGCCTGACACATCTGTGCCAGCTGGCTCCTTGTCAGCTTTCCATATTCCTCTGCTGACGTGCTGCCTGCTCACCCTAACTAACTAAGCTAACAAAAGAAATAAAACAATTGTGATCTGAACTCTGAGTATTCACTTCATGGCTGATTCAGAGTACAAAACACCTTCAGAGCTCACTGTACATCAGCTACAGGAATTCTCTCTACCCACACCACTACAAGCCAATTAGTATTTGCCAATCAAATTAATATGTGGTGTGGATATCCCACGACTGCCACCAATTAATATGTGATGCCCGTGCCCATCCCAGCAATCAAGGAGCCTAAATCCTCACCACTAACACCAGTGAGGGGCGTTTCATATAGGATGAAAGGATAATGAATATACACAGTAAAGTGCAATTTCCCTTAAGAGCACACAGAGATAACAGTCAGTCCTGGGCTGGTCACTCCCTTGCTCTCCAGGTCCCCAATAAGACTCCCCACTGGCACAGCTATAGGATCCAGATCTCAGCCTAGTGAGCAAGCTAAAACCTCCAGCACCCACTCTGTCCAACCAGTGCTTCATGTCCCTGCCCAAGTAGCTCACAAACACACACACACACACACACACACACACACACACACACACGCACACACGCACACACGCACACACACACACACACACACACACACACACACACACGCACACGCATGCACACACACACACTTTGAGAAGAGTTTATATAACCACACAGACACTCCTGGGGAAGGCTGGCACAGGTTCTCCAGCTGTGCCTCTTTTTCCCAGACTATACGGTAGTATCAGTTGCCACCACCCACTAAGATTTATCAGCTACTCAAAGGCCCTTAAAAGGGTGTCCAATTATTACTGCACAATATTATTATCCAACTGGTAAGTGTGACTAAACAGTCAAGGCTTATTAGAGTGACTTGGTGCAGGATCACTATATACATACAATGTACTCTAGAGCTTAAATTATCTCTACACAAAACAACCACAGTTGAAAGGTTTAAAAATATTTAATAATAAATCATAAAAAACACAAGACAATACTTTTTGCTACACAGTGCTAGTCAAGAGTTCAGGGATCATAGAGAAATACTTAAAATAATTCAGTAGTACAGTTCTGACATCACAGAAAAACACTTAGTCTAATCTTTCTGGTTTCTAGCTATTTCTAAGAGAAAACACAAGTCTAAGATAAACTTACATATAGAGCAAAGGCAGCACTGAATTAGATGTTCAAGACAAAAATGCTTAATGCTCTCTGATTCTCTTTGTTTTTAAAATCACATTCCTGGTTCACATTACATCATTTTTCACACTTTCCTGGATTCCCAGGCAAAAAGAAACTATTTACATTCTTTAGTAAGCTTACACCAGGTCAGGAAGAAAGCCATAAAGGACATTTATGCATGCAAATTCTGGCCATTAACTTGGGCCTTAAAACAATAGCAAGAATTCCTTCACCTAGATATGCTGGAGCCCACTTTAAAGATCAAAGTCATAAAATGCTTGAGTGCACTGTTGTTACATTTTTTGCAGTTCCACGTGTAACAGCATTTTTTTTTTATTTAAGACAACAAACCTGTGGCTTACATTAATATTTTCAAATGACAGAATTTATAAAATATTATCTGGCTAGGCTGGCAGCTTTCACCCATATTCACCGAATCTTCACAACACCTATACTGGCAGCATGAGATCTTAACAAATACTGGTGTCACCATAATACCCAGTACTACACATGGTGACAAAACCCACTGCAGGAAATGTGCTGGGCCACATCTTTGTCCATATGACACACACTTGCCAGTCAGGGAGGCTCACATACCAACAACAGTCTCAGTCAGCAGGACAGGTGTAGACAAACACAAACAAATGCTGTGCTAAGGCCTTTGAATGATGGTTATGGATAACCTCTCCCCCAGGCCTGCACAGACAGACTACAACAGGACAGGCAGTGGGATGTTAGTTCTGAAGGGTAAGAAGTCAGAAACTGATATGTAGGTCGATCAAACCTAAGACCTGTAGTACACTGATATGTCTCTAGGCAGCATGATAGGTTAGAATACAGAATGAAATGGAGTATCTGACATACCAGTACAGTCATAGCAAATGTGTACAAGTGTCAGGTGTGTCCCCCCAATCCTATATAGAAATGTAGTAACAGTCAGGTGTGCTCCCCAATCCGATGTAGACATGTAGTAACAGTCAGGTGTGCCCCCAATCCTATGTAGAAATGTATTAACATTCAGGTGTGCCCCCCCCCATTCCTATGTAGACATGTAGTAACACACAGGTGTGCCCCCCAATCCTATGTAGAAATGTAGTAACAGTCAGATGTGCCCCCTCACCATTCCTATGTAGAACTGTAGTAACAGTCTGGTGTGCCCTCACAAATCTGATGTAGACATGTACTAACAGTCAGGTGTGCCCCCCAATCCTATGTAGACATATAGTAACAGTCAAGTGTGCCCCCAATCCGATGTAGACATGTAGTAACAGTCAGGTGTTCCCACCCCCCAGTCCTATGTAGACACATAGTAACACACAGGTGTGCCCCTGAATCCTATGTAGAAATGCAGTAACAGTCCAATGTGCCCCCCATTCCTATGGAGACATGTAGGAACAGTCTGGGGCTATCTGCCCGAAGGCATATATTAGCCCAGCCACATTGTGCGGTATTCACCGCCTCTTTGGTTAGTTCCCTAGGACCTTGATCTAGCAGCTAGTACCCTTGGCCCTTATCTAGTAGAGCTGTTGGTATGATCCCTGGTGTTTTAAATATTTGTCAATTAGGTTCATAGATTAGTACTAAGCTAACTGCCCTTGCGAGCCAGGTTCATAGATAAGCTAACTGCCCTTGTGAGCCATTTTAAGCTTAGCCAATTATCCCTTGTGAGACTCAAACCCTGCACCTTGTGTTTGTAAGGCAAACACCTTAACCATTAGGCCACCCTATGTGTATGTATAATACCAGTGGAGCACAGATTACCTGAGGTGGCCAAGGTAGCAGGATAGATTGTAGCATTTGTATAATATGCAGGTATGCGTGTGTTAGGATGGTGTGTGTTTCATATTGTGTGAGAGTGGTCAGTATGTATGCATGGTGAGGTTTGTTCTGGTGGCCATTGCCCAGCACTGCCAATGACAGTGCCAAGTCCTCACAACTGCAGTGCCAAACACAATGCACTGCAGTATAACACATTCTGGAAGTAAGTCATTGTAAATGAATGGAGGTAATATGCGTCACCATCTGAAAGATGGACATGGCTTGACTGTTGGGCCAGATATACAAGCAGTACACAGGAGAAAGTACCCCAGACAGACAATGTATAGTGTGTAACTGTTAAATGGGCACACCCTTTGGAATTGTACATACAGTTTACAGCACATTATCTGGGCTTGTAGTAGGGAATACCAAAGTCGTCTGGCCAAACACTCGCAGACCACAAAGGTCATAGGAATGATGTATTGAGAAAAAGCTGATGTCCCTGCACAAGCCAGCATAAGTGGAATGTCCCATGCATATCTGTGAGTCAGACACAAGTAGTGTCCATAGCACACATGCACCCAGCTCACCCAGCCAGCACCCACAGGTACCTCTCCAGTCTTATCCCTGCTGTTGGGAATGGGTACCATATGACCCCCACCTGTGTATGGCAATAGCGAAAGAATGCAGCATGCAGTGCAGATGTCCCATGCAGGTGTGTTCCTAGCTGTAAGCAGCACCCTGCCAGCATCCACACCACTGGATCAATACTGACAGAAAGTATTGGCATGAACACCCAGCACACCTACCCTGTCACCCCAGGGGAATATACTGTATTGCAGTCTGTGACTGTAGGACTGACTGAATGCAACAGCTTGCTACAGCTGGTGTGCATCACTACCAAATGGCCTACAGTCCTCTACCAAAGGCCTGTGTCTCACGCGTACTGCCAATGTATGTTATGTCATGGACTCCCAAATAACAACATAACACAGTCCACAGAACCCATATGCAAGGCCATGTAGACAAACCACAGTAACATGTCCACCATGTCCCACTGCATGAACTGTGGACCAGCATCAATATACTGCTGTGATGAGGTGATAACTATAGGGAAAGTATCAGTGAATGTTTGCATAATGTATGGAAGAGGATAGAATAATAGAGGGGTGGGTGGGAGCATGTGCAGCATGGTGTGTGCGAAGTCTAAAACACAGAAATGTGCACATACTATCCCTGGCTGCAAACACAAGAATGGTTGGCTACAAACCTGCTCATAAACCACAATAGGGGTAATGTCCTGACTTATGACCCCTGCCTTTGGGTAACCTGTATGAATCTTTACAGCTGTGAGGTATTGCCAAAGCAAGATAAGGCCATACAGTCACATCGATGGATGCACAAGTATGGGATCCTCTGCCACCAGTGTACTAAGGTGCTGAACCAGTTACACAGATCCAGCAGCAAGTGTTTGCAGCTATCCCTCCAGAATGGCATTAGTTTGCAGGAATATGTAGGCATTTGACCACAATACTGGACAGAGCTGCATTCACCCTGTGTTCCCCAGGACATTACTGTGAGCAAAAGTGTCTACCTGACAGTACTTGATGACATAAAACATCACAGTGTATAACAGTACATATGTCTGAATATCTCTGCTAACACCAGGACCATGAGCAGAAGCAGCACAGACAGAATTACATACAGTACCCACTAACCCTTGCCCAGTTTGACCCCATATTGTCAACTGATCTATAGATATCCTGCAGAAACAGTTTGCTAGCTGTAGGTGTACAACACAAAAGTCTGCACTGCAGTACAATCTACCTGGAATGGATTCACACATTCAATACAGAAGGTCATACTGGGCATGCTCCCACACTTAGAGAAATGAATGGAAGGTCATACTGGGCATGTTCACACACTTAAAGAAATGAAGCCCATGTCTGGCAACAACAGTGGACCATACATATCTGACAGTTGCAAGAGTTAGTGCACACCCTGCACCAGTCATGCTTTGCATGCACATTGGATAGGAATACACACCTATATCCAAGGACAACACACTATAATATGCCAAAAGTATACATACATAGATGTGTAGAAGAGAGTGACAGTGATAAAGAGCCTTCCATCATGAGGCCAGTGCCACCCAACACACAGCCAAATGGCTGCCACCACATGATGTGTAAATGTCACTCACCATAGACATTTGCCTCTGGAATCCCTCAGCATTATAGACTCTGCGGTGCTAGTGCTAACTGTGCAACATGACTGTACAAGGCAGTAGTCATCTAGCAGTTGTATACATGTACTTGTGGAATATAAACTTGTGTATAGTGTGTCTGCCTCTAGATGAATGGGTTATGACCCATGCACACACACTGCCATCCCCATTGCCCTACTATGGCAAGCCTGCTGATGTCAGTCACTTTGAAATACACCTTTGGGGAAAGAAGAGCCCAGTAATCTCTGTGGTGTGTCCTATAACTGTGTCATGCTTTAGTGTGATAAACTAGTTAGGTAGGAGTCTTAATCCCCAATGTGGCAGCTGTGTGTGTTTGTCTGTGTAGGGGATCAATGTTTTTTAGGCTAATCACACTCACTACAATTCAAATGCCCTACTCTGGCATACCTGCTGATGTCATTCACTTTGCAATACACCTTTGGGGAAGGAATAACCCAGTAATCTCTGTGGTGCATGCTGTAGTGTAATAAACTAGTAAGGTAGGAGTCCTATTCTCAGACATGGCAAGTGTAGATGTTTGTGTGTGTGTTAGTTAGTCTGCTTTGGGAGCAATGCGTTTGAGGCCATTCACAGTCACTACAAACTCCAGTGCCCTTCTGTGGCAAGCCTGATGATGTCATTCACTTTGAAATATACCTTTAGGTAAGGCATAGCCCAGTAATCTCTGTGGCATGTCCTATAACTGCATAATGCTCTAGTGTGGTAAACTAGTTAGGTAGGAGTTCTAATCCCGGATGTGTCAACTGTGTGTGTGTGTGTGTGTGTGTGTGTGTGTGTGTGTGTGTGTGTGTGTGTGTGTGTGTGTGTGTGTGTGTGTGTGTGTGTGTGTGTGTGTGTGTGTGTCTGTGTGTGTGTGTATGTCTGTGTAGGGATCAATCCTTTTTAGACTAGTCACATTCTCTACAAATTCAAATGACCTACTTTGACATGTCTGCTGATATCATTCACCTTGAAATACACCTTTGGAGAAGGAGTAGGCCAGTAATCTCCATGGTGCATCCTAGAACACCGTAATGCTAGAGTGTGTTATAGTAATTTGGTAGGGGTTCTATTCCCTGCCATGTCAAGTATGGATATGTGTTTGCCTGTCTGTGTAGAGAGAAATTCTTTTGAGGCCATTCACAGTCAATACAACCTCCATTGCCCTTCTTTGGCAAGCCTGCTGTTGTCATTCTTTTTGAAATACAAATTTGGGGAAGGAGTAGTCCAGTAATCTCCATGGTGCATCCTATAACTGTGTAATGCTGTAGTGTGTTAAGCTAGTTAAGTAGGAGTTCTCTTCCCAGGCATGGCAAATGTGGATATGTGTGTGTGTTTGTTTGTCTGTATAGGGAGCAATGCTTTTGAGGCCATTCACAGTCACTACAAACTCCATTGCCCTTCTTTGGCAAGCCTGCTGATGTCATTCCCTTTTATATACACCTTTGGGGAAAGAATAGTCCAGTAATCTCCGTGACACATTCTATAACTGCATAATGCTGTAGTGTGATAAACTAGTTAGGTAGGAGTTTTCTTTTCAGACATGGCAAGTGTGGAAGTTTGTGGGTGTATTTGTTTGTCTGTGTAGGGAGCAATGCTTTTGACGCAATTCACAGTCACTACAACCTCCATTGCTCTTCTTTGGCAAGCCTGCTGATGTCATTCACCTTGAAATACACCTTTGGGGAAGGAGTAGCCCAGTAATCTCCGTGGTGCATCCTAGAACACCGTAATGCTAGAGTGTGATATAATAATTTGGTAGGGGTTCTATTCCCCGCCATAGCAAGTTTGGGTGTGTGTTTGTCTGTCTGTGTAGAGAGCAATTCTTTTGAGGCCATTCACAGTCAATACAACCTCCATTGCCCTTCTTTGGCAAGTCTGCTGTTGTCATTCTTTTTGAAATACACTTTTGGGGAAGAAGTAGTCCAGTAATCTCCATGGTGCATCCTACAACAGTGTAATGCTGTAGTGTGATATAATAGTTTGGTAGGAGTCCTATTCCCAGACATAGCAAATGTGGACATTTGTGTTAGTTTGTCTGTGTAGGGAGCAATGCTTTTGAGGCCATTCACAGTCACTACATCCTCCATTGCCCTTCTATGGCAAGCCTGCTGATGTCATTCCCTTTGAAATACACCTTTGGGGAATGAGTACTCCAATAGTCTCTGGGGTGCATCCTATAACTGCGTAAACCTGTAGCATGATATAGTAGTTTAGTAGGAGTTATATTGCCAAACATAGCAAATGTGGAGGTTTGTGTTTGTTTGTCTTTGTAGGAAGCAATGGTTTTGAGGCCATTCACAGTCACTACAACCTTCATTGCCCTTCTTTGGCAAGACTGCGGATGTCATTCCCTTTGAAATACACCATTGGGGAAAGAGTAGTCCAGTAATCTCCATGGTACATCTTATAACTGCATAATGCTGTAGTGTGATAAACTAGTTAGGTAGTAGAGCTATTCCCAGACATGCCAAGTTTGGATGTGTGTGTGTGTTTGTCTGTGTAGAGAGCAATGCTTCTGAGGCCATTCAAAGTCAATACAACCTCCACTGCCCTTCTTTGGCAAGCCTGCTGTTATCATTCATTTGAAATACACCTTTGGAGAAAGAGTAGTCCAGTAATCTCCGTGGCATGTCCTATAACTGCGCAATGCTGTAGTGTGATAAACTAGTTAGGTAGTAAAGCTATTCCCAGACATGCCAAGTTTGGATGTATGTGTGTGTTTGTCTGTGTAGGGAGCAATGCTTTTGAAGCTATTCACAGTCACTACAACTTCCATCACCCTTCTTTGGCAAGCCAGCTGATGTAATTCTCTTTGAAATACAAATTTGGGGAAGGAGTAGTCCAGTAATCTCCATGGTGCATCCTATAACTGTGTAATGCTGTAGTGTGATAAACTAGTTAAGTAGGAGTTCTCTTCCAATAACATGGCAAATGTGGATATGTGTGTGTGTGTTTGTCTGTATAGGGAGCAATGCTTTTGAGGCCATTCACAGTCACTACAACTTCCATTGCCCTTCTTTGGCAAGCCTGCTGATGTCATGCCCTTTTATATACACCTTTGGGGAAATAATAGTCCAGTAATCTCTGTGACACATCCTATAACTGCATAATACTGTAGTGTGATAAACTAATTAGGTAGGAGTTTTCTTCCCAGATATGGCAAGTGTGGATGTTTGTGGGTGTAGTTGTTTGTCTGTGTAGGGACCAATGCTTTTGAGGTAATTCACAGTCACTACATCCTCCATTGCCCTTCTTTGGCAAGCCTGATGATGTCATTCCTTTTAAATTCCACCTTTGAGGAAGATGTAGTGCAATAATCTCCGTGGCATGTCCTATAACTGCATAATGATGTAGTGGGGTTAGGTAGGAGTTCTATTCCCAAACATGAAAAGTTGGTTTGTCTGTGGAGGGATCAATGCTTTTGAGGCCATTCACAGTCACTACAACCTCCATTGCCCTTCTTTGGCAAGCCTGCTGATGTAATTCTCTTTGAAATACACCTTTGAGAAAGGAGTAGTCCAGTAATCTCCATGGTGCATCCTATAACTGCGTAATGCTGTAGTCTGGTAAACTAGTTAAGTAGGAGTCCTCTTCCCAGACATGGCAAATGTGGATATGTGTATCTTTGTCTCTATAGTGAGCAATACTTTTGAGGCCATTCACAGTCACTACAACCTCCACTGCATTTCTTTGGAAAGCCTGCTGATGTCATTCCCTTTGAAATACATCTTTGGGGAAAGAATAGCCCAGTAATCTCCATTACATGTCCTATAGCTGCATAATGTTGTAGTGTGATAAACTAGTTGGGTAGGAGTTTTCTTCCCAGACATGGCAAGTGTGGATGTTTGTGTTTGTATTTATTTGTCTGTGTAGGGAGCAATGCTTTTGAGGCCATCCACAGTCACTTCAACCTCCATTGCCCTTCTTTGGCAAGCCTGCTGATGTCATTTCCTTTGAAATCCACCTTTGGGGAAGAAGTAGACCAGTAATCTCCGTGGTGTGTCCTATAACTGCATAATGCTGTAGTGGGGTTAGGTAGGAGTTCTATTCCCAAACATGAAAAGTTTGTTTGTCTGTGGAGGGATCAATGCTTTTGAGGCAATTCGCAGTCACTACAACCTCCATTGCCCTTCTTTGACAAGCCTGCTGATGTCATTCACCTTGAAATACACCTTTGGGGAAGGAGTAGCTCAGTAATCTCCATGGTGCATCCTAGAACACCGTAATGCTAGAATGTGATATAGTAATTTGGTAGGGATTCTGTTCCCCACCATAGCAACTTTGGGTGTGTGTTTGTCTGTCTGGGTAGAGAGCAATTCTTTTTTGAGGCCATTCACAGTCAATACAGCCTCCATTGCCCTTCTTTGGCAAGCCTGCTGTTGTCATTCCTTTTGAAATACACTTTTGGGGAAGAAGTAGTCCAGTAATCTCCGTGGTGTGTCCTATAACAGTGTAATGCTGTAGTGTGATCTAATAGTTTGATAGGAGTTTTCTTCCCAGACATAGCAAATGTGGATGTTTGTGTTTGTTTGTCTGTGTAGGGAGCAATGCCTTTGAGGCCATTCACAGTCACTACAACCTTCATTCCCCTTCTATGGCAAGCCTGCTGATGTCATTCTCTTTGAAATACACCTTTGGGGAGTGAGTACTCCAATAATCTCTGTGGTACATCCTTTAACTGCGTAATGCTGTAGTGTGATATAGTAGTTTGGTAGGAGTTCTATTCCCAGACATAGCAAATGTGGAGATTTATGTTTGTTTGTCTGTGGAGGGAGCCATGCTTTTGAGGCCATTCACAGTCACTACAACCTCCATTGCCCTTCTTTGGCAAGCCTGCTGATATAATTCTCTTTGAAATACACCTTTGGGGAAGGAGTAGTCCAGTAATCTCCATGGTGCTTCCTATAACTGCGCAATGCTATAGTGTGGTAAAGTAGTTAGGCAGGAGTCCTCTTCCCAGACATGGCAAATGTGGATATGTGTGTGTATTTGTTTGTCTGTATAGCGAGCAATACTTTAGAGGCCATTCACAGTCACTACAACCTCCATTTCCCTTCTTTGGCAAGCCTGCTGATGTCATTCCCTTTTAAATACATCTTTGGGGAAAGAATAGCCCAGTAATCTCCGTGACACATCCTATAACTGCATAATGCTGTAGTGTGATAAACTAGTTAGATAGGAGTTTTCTTCCCAGACATGGCAAGTGTGGATGTTTGTGTGTGTATTTGTTTGTCTGTGTAGGGAGCAATGCTTTTGAGGCCATTCACAGTCACTTCAACCTCCATTGCCCTTCTTTGGCAAGCCTGCTGATGTCATTCCTTTTGAAATCCACTTTTGGGGAAGAAGTAGTCCAATAATCTCCGTCGTGTGTCCTATAACTGCATAATGCTGTAGTGCGATAAGCTAGTTAGGCAGGAGTTCTATTCCCAAACATGACAAGCTTGTTTGTCTGTGGAGGGATCATTGTGTTTGAGGCCATTCACAGTCACTACAACCTCCATTGCTCTTTTTTGGCAAGCCTGCTTATGTAATTTCCTTTGAAATACACCTTTGGAGAAGGAGTAGACCAGTAATCTCCATGGCACGTCCTATAACTGTATAATGCAGTAGTGTGATAAACTAGTTAGGTAAGAGTGCCAATCCCAGACATGGTAACTGTGAGACTTGGTGTGTGTGTGTGTGTGTGTGTGTGTGTGTGTGTGTGTGTGTGTGTGTGTGTGTGTGTGTGTGTGTGTGTGTGTGTGTGTGTGTGTGTGTGTGCGTGTGTGTGCATGTGTGTGTGTCTGTGTTTGTCATTTGTATCTTGTGTGGAGGTGACTGTGAGTGTGTAATAACTGGACTCATTGTGGAGTGGGTTTTGCAAATTTCTTATATGTTGGGCCTATTATATGTCACAATGGCTGCCTTACAAGGATAGCAGATGTCAAATAGCTGAGAGGCTGGGGTTGCCAATCCATACCCCTACATGTGGCATAAAGGCCTGGCAAACAAGTTAAGCAACCATTGTATCACCCAGAGAACATTCCCTACCCATGTCTCATAAACAAACACACTTGCCTAGGCAACAACTGCTTTGTTGGTAGTACCCTGCATATTGCCCACAGATAGTAACCAATGTGTTATTGCAGGGGATTAAAGGGGCATGGCACCCTGACCTATCACTCCAATAGGCACATGATTGCACAGTGTGCCTTCACTATGTTCCCCACTGGACACCTGCAACAATTGTAGTGCCATCAAATGTGACCCACAAAGGGCATACCATGCCTTAAACACATGCCTTATGTAGACAGATGCCACTGACACCAGGGAATACCTGTATCATGTTATCAGTGTAGGTGCATGGTCAACCTGGTGCCCAGTACCAGTTCCCACCACATGAGGCCATGACTGGCAGATCTGATGATAACAATCTGTGTACACAACATAGGCCAGATAACCCAGGAACAGTCCCACATGTCACTGAACATGCATGTGGGATGTGTGCACATCCCAGACACCGTCCATGTCATGGACTATAGAACACATACATGGCAAGAATTGTACAGCACTGGCCACACACAATAGTAACCCAGATGACTGGATGGTGAATACAATACTCACCTGTGTGGGCCAATCCAGACACTACACCCCTGAGCCACACTGCCTTGTACAGCCTTTTGGCACAGTCAACCACTACACAACTGTGAAGCAAAGGAACCCATGCATGTCAGTACTGGCATCCTGTGCCTGTGTGTGTGTGGAGTATGATGCTTTCAACCCCATTCACACTCAGTACAACTCCCATTGGCCTACTGAAGCATGTCATCTGATGTCAGACACCTTCACATACCCTTTGCCCATATATTATCCAGATAACCCCTGTGATGCATGTGATATCCGCGTATTACTGTATTGTGGCAAACTAGTGAGTTATGAAGTTTCCTGACCCTGCCAACTGTGCTAATGTGTGTGAGCCCCTGAGAGAGTGTGGCTGTGCTGATGTTGACACCTGTTCATATGGACAGGCACATGTATTACACCTACCTTATCACTCCTATATCACTGTTGCAGAAGTCACTTACCATCAGATATACTGTTCGACAACTCCCCAACATGCAAGCTATGTGGTGCATGCAATAACTGCATAGACATGCGATAGCAATGTGTAGTCAGTCAGGGGTGTGACACCACATACTGGTAGGTGTGTGACACAAACATGCTTAGGTTTTACTTTCCCACCCCCTCCCTAACTTACTTTGTCTCTGTCTGTCTCTCTCACTCCCTCTCTGACAGATATGGAGAATTACACCTGCTTTGCTTAATCAGTAGCTTGTGTTTTGTAAGTGATGTTCATGATCAGCTGATGGCCAATTGCATGGAAACACACTCCAATATCTAGGAACATCATGTGGGTGTTGGGCCTTTTCATTCACTGTGAACAGGACCTCAAGTTGGTGTTTGGCAAACAGCATCACAGATGGTATTGGGATTTACCACTAGCAACATACACTGTGGAGACTTGCCAACAGACTGGAGGGGGATGTGCCAGACATGACTACAGAATGTAAGTGTTGCTCTTCTGCATTTGGAGTAATGTTGATTTACAGGGTGTGTGTGGATATGGCTGGTCTACATGATTTAATACCTGTCATGACAGTGTTATGTGTTTGAGAAAACTCCCACCTGTCGGGTTATCTGCAGACTGGGCAGTGTGTGGAGCCTTATGTTTCTTGTGTTACTCACAGAACACCTATCTTAGAACTGCAGAAGCATAGTCTGAGGATTGGAGTCAGTACGTGCTGACAACCATGAGAGTTACTGACTTCATATCCCTCATAGGACATATGTCACAACAAACCCTGGTACGACAGTAAATGTATGAGATTATCATTGTAACATGCCAATATTGCCAGTGTTTGTGGCTCCAGCCACAAGTCTGTTAACATTTGTACATATGTCATGCAGAAATAGGTGCATATGTTCTGTACACAATTATTTATTGACATCATACCTGATAACAAGCCAGTCAGATATCAGACTGCTAGATATGTTATGTATAGTAGGGGTTATTTCTGAGGACACAACCTGGGCATTCTGCGGTTGTGTGTATTTATTGACATCATACCTGATAACAAGTCAGTCAGATATCAGACTGCTAGACATGTTATGTATTGTAGGGGTTATTTCTGAGGACATAACCTGGGCATTCTGTGGTTGTGTGTACAGTACTGCGGTCTGTGTACTTATGGCTATTGTCGACATTATGTGTTTTGCGCATACGTACCTTGGGCTGTGCACAGACTCTGGTAGATGCCATTGTTCTTGGTCTTGTTCTATCTGATGTTGCATGCTGCTCCAGTGTATGGCACTCTATCGACTCACATGTCTGTAGGGCCAAATACACGTGTCCCATACTACAGACAGGCATCGGACCACACAGTGTCGTGACCCAGTCTATGTAGGGTTAGTGTGTGAATGGCACATATGAGGATGGCATTTATCAGACAGTCCATATACTGTCATAGTAAGCTGTGGCTGTGGCTGTGTTCACATTGGTTGTGGGTATGCACTGTCTCACAGGTGTCTGTTACTCTGTGCTGTGACATGCATATAGAGCCTGCTATATTTGCAGGTACATGTGTATTCCCCCATATAAAATGTAGTCCAGTGTTGTGGCAGTCTGCCATTAGTTTGTACAGTGCTTTGTGACATGCCTAGCAGCTTAGTGCAATTACCCAGTGTGGTGATATGTCCAGTTATTTGCAAGACATACTGCTGCCAGCCCACCATAATTGTTGTGTATTTCTGATAAAGCAGTGGGATTCTGTACAGATGTATGTCACTAACTACTGGGTAGTATGTGGCCATGTGATCTCTGCACCGCCAGGTAGTATGTGTCAGGACAGACTAGCGTGTGTGAATGCATAAACTGTGTGGGCATATGCAGTCCAGTATTTACGTGATATACCGATGTACATGGCTGTTAACATCCACAGTGTCAGGAGGGTCCACATGTCTCTCATGAAGGGAATCTGTGTACACCTCTGGACTGAGCACAGACTGCCAGACTGTCCACATATATTGGTCATATCTCTGCTGTAGTCTACATGATCATTACTGTGCTAGCAGTGGTACTGTACTATGATGCCGTTAGGATGTCTGTCAGTAGCCAGTGGTGTACATGTCAAAAGCAGATGTGAACTCCCACACACAACTTGTCTGTTAAGACAACCCCTGTTACAGTAGCAACAGTCTACATATATACCTGCAATACATACATGACATCCCCTTGCACTAAGAAGTTGGGACTATTAGTGTTGAGATAGGGCTCCACTCCATGTTCTGGACATATGGTAAACATATATGTATGTATGCATACATATCTATCTATCTATATATATATATATATATATATATATATATATCCATCTATCTAGATATATATACATATATATATATATATATATATATATATATATATATATATATATATATATATATATATATATATATATATATATATATATATATATATATATATATATATATATATATATATATATATATATATATATATATATATATATATATATATATATATATATATATATATATATATATATATATATATATATATATATACATATATATATATATATATATATATATATATATATACAAACTCAAATAAATACATATACACAGCTATATATGTCTACACATATACAGATATATAAATATATATATGCACATATAGTTATGGATATCTACATATATATCGACATAAATAGGTATATATCATTAGATATGCATGTACATATAGTTATAGATATCTACATATATGTCGACATAAATAGGTATATCTGTACACATAGGATGTGCATACATATATATATATATATATATATATATATATATATATATATATATATGTATACCAAGAGATCTAAAAATGGCCATATATGATGCACTATACAGATCTGTAGAAATACATATCTATCTATATATATGTATATATATATATATATATATATATATATATATATATATATATATATGTGTTTGTACATGTAGACATATATCTACATATGTATATGTATATATCCATATTCTTGTCATGTGTAAACATCACGGTTGTGTATACCTTCCCAGATGTATCTCGCCGTATGTATCTGATATGTGTATATTTAGATATAACAACATATGTAATGCAACAGTAATATCAATAACAAGTACTACAGAACTGTTGGAAGCCAAAGCAATTATTCAATACTATTCAATATGTATACTGACAGATATATTGGAAAAACAGCAGCTGTTCTCACAGCTGTCGTGGCATAGTGGTTAACTGTTGTGACTGTAGTGTACAGGATCCTGGGTTCAAGACCTGTAAGGGCTATGTATTTGTTGCTGGGCAGAACAAGAGCTGTTGGATACAGAGTAGTTAAGGCAGTTTTGAACAGGTTTAAGTGAATTTGCACGGGTTTGTCTGAAACTAACCAGTACTAAGGTACGATTAAACATACAGGCGCTTACACCATGTAGGCTTCGCTTACCAGTGTGCAAATGTGTTTAGCTGTAATACTGCAGCAATGCTGAAACCTGCTAAGCATGACTTAGCCCTGGTAACCACTGCTCATGTCCCAGTCTGATAATATAGCAAGGTAATGACATGCATAATAAGTGTATGTAATGCCAGGTACATAGCATGCGTCCATGTGCTGTCATTACAGTAGCAAGGGGTGTGAGTGTCATGTCTGGGACACTCAAGTATTTAAGACCAGTACAGAACTCTTATCCATGTGAATGTGTTACATACACGGGTAGTAACCCAGGTTGCATGCTGTCACACTAGCATGTATTGTATCATGGCAGTACTATTGTTGACAATGCTTTTCCAGGCAAGAGTAGATTGCTAAATGTAGTACTAACAACAAGCACCCCTGCAGTCATAGCTGGAATCTGAGGCCTCACTGTTGTGTTCCTGGTGTGTGAGCTGTGCCACAGTATATATCTCCTACTGGATAATGATCTGACATGTGGAAAGTAACTGTGGACTACTGCCTGTACAGCACATGTCAGTGAGGGCTTCCAACATGTAGTAATTGCATACATATTGGTGTCAGACGTCTATCTGTCAACACATTCATCCTACTGCATAGCTACTTGCCAAGATGATGTTGGTCAGTCCCTGTACAGATGTACAGATGGCAGGTATCCAGCTTGGATACATACAGGCAACCTATGCTTGACTGACACTGACATGTCTGCCCAGCTGTGTTATAAGTGGCAAATATAGGAGACAACACCCTGTACGCACCACATGCCATGGGTACCTCCACTGCACTACCACAATCAACAGAACATGCTTGTGTACAGGTCTCTATCACAGACACTAACCATGTGTTGTAATACATGTTGCATACATGTCAACTGGATCTCCTCAGTGGCCATTTGCAGGAGGCACCCAGAGGATTAGCTGATGCATGTCACTCTCACCCTGAGGGTCACCACAGTGGTGTATGTCAATAAATTGCCTGCTGGCACATGGCAGGTGGCATGATACCACTGTACACACATCCCCTAAACTTCCCATCTCTCCATGGACAGTAGCCAGGTACACACCTATGACCACCTGCAGCGATGCACCCCAGCACTGACAAATGTGTACGTGTGCATTACTGAGGATACCAGTGTCTGTGTGTTAGTACACCTGTAGTTGGGAATACCATGAGTGCCTTCACACCCACTGCAACACCCATTGCCATAGTAAGATGTGCCTGCTGTTGTACCAGACATTACATGTTACCTGTTACGCTCCTCTCCCTAATGGCTACATGAGCCTTGCAGTACCAGCACAACAGTGTTGTACAAAGGGATCGATAGGCAAGGGATACCCATTGAGTTCTGACAAGTGTGTGTATGTGTGCATGTCTGTATATTTGTAGGGTACAGCATTCCGATGCCACATTCTCCTATTACAATATGCATTGCCGCACAATAGTATGGATAGTGTTGTTGCTGCCCAAAGATGAGGCATGACAATGCAACACCCTACTATGCCTGTGGCATGTGCATTAGAGGCATATCCCTGTAGTACCAATGTTGGGATGTACAATGGGTAGTATCGCAGTAGTGGGCAATGTGTGATGGTGGGTATGTCAGACTGGTATCATGGGTTCCAGTGAGTACAATATCCACTGTGGGATGTGGGTGCTGTGTACACTGTCAATACACCATGGTACACCAGGTATATGTCCCATGTACCACTGTATGGTGACCACTGTCACCATCAGCCATACAGGTAACTGATACCACAATCCAGCCCAGTTATGCATATGCTGTGTACAGTCTACATGTAACACACTGGATACACTGACAAGTTAGTTAGCAGTGACAGGCCCAGGTCTCTTGGATGTGTGTCTGCCTGTTATGTGTCTATTAATGTGTATATGATGATATGTCACTCTTTGTATTGTCCATATACAACCATTAGATGCCCCCATTACCATACTGTTCATGTCTGGGAATGTTCTACATGTAACATGTAACCTGGAATGCACCTCACCCTAAACACTGTGTGGTGTGTGCAATAAAAGTCACACATTTCAGTAGCACTACATCTCTAGGTAGAAGTCTAGTCTCAGTGTTGCCAAGTAAGAATGTAAGTGTTTGTGGATGGATCTACATCAGGTTGCTGATTATACATGTCCCAACGGGTCACCTGTCCATGTGGCACAGGCAATAACTATTATACAAACCTGTGACATGTGTTCAACTGTACCCAGGATATGTCATAGTCATGGTGTCACCATAGTGCTATACCCCTTGTGGAATATGACTGCAGACCATCCTCCTACTGACACATGTAGACCTACATCACAAATGGATAACATTATGGAGACCACAATCATTCAGTGTTACTAACAGCTGTAATGCATCATGGCTGGACAGCTACACTACCTGACATGTACACATTAAACATTACTCCTGACAACATGTTACACAGCAGTACATTGGTACACTGTAGTACAGTCACCGTGTGCATCAGAACCATATTAACCTGTCCCTGCATCAATGTTATGGATGACAGGGATGTGGCACAGGTATTATCATATGCTTAGGGTGTGCTGTTGGTTTGCCAGAGACCGATGGTGGGCCAAACATTTGACACAATGTGTGTGGTTGAGGAGTGTAATTAGTTGAAATAGACATGGTGATGTGGTGTGTATAGGTATGGGATTTCCCTATGTGTATTCATATAGTGTGTGGGTATGCATTCACACAGTTCTGCCATGTGGCTGCCCTATACAGGTGTTTCTTGGACAGCTGCAGATCATACCTGGCTGGGTGTGCAGTTCACCGCCTCTGGCCATGGACATGCGGACTGTGCCTGCCAAGAGTTCCATGGGCACATCCAGGTACAGGCCTGGATGTGCTATTCTCCCCTGATGATGACAGATGTCCGCAGGAACCAGGTCCCTCCTGGGACTGGCCAGGGCCACGTGCATGTGGCCTGCTGTGGTGTGGTGTGGACAGCCCCCCTGCAGTGCTGGGGCTGGCACTGCCACTATGGGAGCCCCTTGGTGTCCTAGCAAGTCCACATTGACCTCCAGCAGTTGGTGTTGCTGGCCTACGTCCATGTGGCTGTCGCCCCACTCCCACCACATGTTTGAGCACGGACAAACCACGGCCGATGAGGCCGACCATCTTACCCAACTGTCTATCCATGACCTCAGTATAATCATGGATGGCATCAGCAAGTTCATAGAAGTTGTCACAGATGAGAGAGCAGCCCTCTGCAGCCTCCAGCCCTGTCTGGTGTACAGATCCATATGTGCCTGCACCCCATGACAGTCTGAAGCATGCACCTGGTGGTAACAGTTGTGGTGCTTCTGCCAGGTGCATGATGACCAGCGGCCCTACCACGAGCCCCCTGGTACATCTGCCTATGTGGTGTCCTGCCGGACATCTGGCTATGCCCGCTCTGACCAGACACAGTAGGCATAGATACCACACTCTCTTGTGCACTGCAACCAACTGCCAACTGTCCCTCTGCTATGGCCACTGGTGATGGGGTATGTATAGACACTGTAACTGTGTGCGGAGTTGGGGTGGCTAAGAGGGGGATGTCAAATGATGGTGCGGTTTCGGCCCCTGACAACCCCACCTGTGCCTCAACAGTACTATCACCATCTTCGGTGTCTATATGAACACCAACATCAGATTGCATGCAGGAGGGACACTGACCTAACTCGCCACCTGTAGGGGAAAACAAGAAATGCATTTTAAGACCTGTACAGCATTGCATAACAGTATACACACACACACACACACACACACACACACACACACACACACACACACACACACACTGAAATTCCACCTTAATACCTACCTGTCCCTGAGTTTACAGACAGTCCCGTGTTTATTCACATAAGTTCCCCATCCTGCATCACATTTGGTAACATACACTCATTAATTCCACTCATTAACGTATCATTCCTCTAAATGCCTAGACGAGTGATCACAACACAAGACCTGTTAGTCCATTACTTCCTTGACTTGAGTGGAGTATGTTTTACATGGCCTCACTGCTGTCATCCAGTGTTCACCCTGGATATGTCCGGACATCGTGTCCTCTATGTGTTAGGGGCTACTACGTTCACTCCATAATGTCATGCACTGGAGTGTCATATGTAACTATTGCTTAGTACATGCCAGATCTGCTGCTCAATCAACTTATTATGTGGACAACAGTAATATATGGAGACACTCCCTGGTGTTGTCTAGTAATTCCGCAATGCATCACCTTTCTGCTGATTGCAATATTAAGGGTATACCTGGTGTCTACTTTTTATCCCAATGCATGTTTCATGCTACAGACCTTATTATACTATCAGCTGTCCTGTGATTACATATCAGACAAGTATTCTTGGTGTCTCATGTGTCAGTCCATTTCCATGTACTGCACGATCCCAAAGGGAAGTACTGCTGTATGAACAACCCCACAATCACACATGTGCATACATGGACACCCACACAAACACACACACATGCACAAACACACATCCGACATGCATCAAACCCCCTCCACTCCACCAGATTGCACTTTCAGACAAAATAACCCCCCCCCCACACACACACACACACACATACGGGTGAGGTTGCACAAAGATAGTACAAATAGTCCTCCCATTACCCATCTGTCAACATGCATAACATATGTTACTCAACAGCATGCAGTGCAGCTATAGTCAAGCCATGCAATCAAAGTATACATGTGTGTGATGCATGGTCTGTGTTAGTAGGTGATGCCCCTTCCCCTGGAAAACACTGCACCCATGTAAGCATTATTTCTGTGCACCTGTTCTGCACCCTGCCATGTACTGTGCACCAAACCTCACAGGTGTACAGACCATTGCTTAATGTGTATTACTATGTCAGTTATTTTCTGCTCTAATGCTCACAGTCCCTATGTGTTTAAGTGACACATATCTGGGATGATATGTGGACAGATGTTATTTGTGAATGCCTGATGTCTGGTTTGTAGATCTCAACATCAGTGGTGCATGTATGACCAATTCGATATTATTAAGTGTATACACCCTTATTGATATGATGCGCTCCTCCTTGATATGCCATGGGACCACATCACCACATATATTAACATTACATGAGCCAGATATGTGACATATGTCCTGTACATTCACATGCAGTGTCTAAGAAATATGTTAGGTGTGCAGATGCTGACCTCAATGCATAAAATCCGTGGGTGCATATGTGTGCACACCCTTATCATGATGGTTTGTTGTACCTATTGTTATGTCTACTACAGCAGTCTCTATTCCTGGCAGGGGTATACTAGCATGGGCCACCTGCATTTGCCCGTATGTGGTCAGTCTGCCCTACACATTTCCCCCAAGTCTGCATGATTGCAAGGTCTGCTCATGTGCACATCCCTTGGAGTTCACACACTGCTGTCACTATTGTTGTGGAGTTAGGGTTACTTCTGCCACAGTTCCTGAACCTGACTGTGTGCAGATACAGCCATTCTTAGCTTTGTTAGGATCCCTGCTGTAGTGCAGTGGTGTGTCATGATGACAAACCCTCCCCACCTTCAGCCTTTTTGCAGATGCTTGACAACTATGGCCTACACATGTATGTCATTTCACAGTATCTCAAACACTGAACACCACATGTAACAGCCTAGTCCCAACTAATAATGTGGACCACAGTATTATGTTCTGCCATAGTGTAGATCTGCAACAGTTGCCATTGTAATACTGGTATATACACTGTTGTAGCACTGTATAAGGGTGATGTTTCACACATGTCCCTACTGTAGGCCATGTGTCCCACCATTATGTTCATCCCTGTGGACACATTTTACAATGACAAGATGTTAGTTATCTTGCAGGTGTCTAACATACCCTTCAGATACCCCATCATGGTCACCACTGTGATGCAGTGCATTTAACAGCAACAATATGTGAACATGTATGGCATGCATTATGGATAGGTGTGTTAGATGTGTGCATGGAATATACCATAGCCATTACATGCCTGGTGTATTGGCAAACATGAACATAAACCATACTCACCAGCTACAGGCTGCTGCCTTGGTGGTATACCGGAGGGACCTACATAAGAGTATGAGAGATGTGATGTCAGTGGCCACAGCTGTGGCATTGCCATAGGGTGGGTGCAGCATTACAGTACATCAACAGTACAAGTCCATAATACTACAGCTTATGCATATCTGTTTATTACTACTATACAGCAACGTACAATATATATATATACTATATATATATATATATATATATGACATTTCACATATGCATGATCTACCTGAACAGATGCAGATGCATACGCAACAGAGGTTTACTGATGTGCCCTGTGGCCTTACCTGCATGCTCCTCAGCCGCTGTGTTGGTAGCACCCACCTCCACAATAGTCTCTGCCAGTTGCTGGGTGTGCTGGTAGGCAGGTGCCAAGAGACTGGAGAGGAGTTCCTCAACACATGCCTGGGGGGTGGATGGCATGACCCCCCCCCATGTTGCGAGGTGATCCCCGGACTGTAGCCGCATGCTGACATGCATTGCAAAGCAGGTCACTACAATGATGCCAGACCTGCTTATAACTGAGGTTATGCAGGCCGATATCATTGACCCTGTGGATTAGATTGTTCCACAGGGTGGCCCACTCCTGCTGCTTATGGGTTGTCCTGCCAAAGAGAACCTGGTAGTGCTGTATCAGGTGGTTCAGTATGACCTCATTTTCTGCTGCTGAATACACTGGTAAACGGCTGAGGGACATCTTGCCTGAAAGACATAAAAATGGAAGCAAGTCTGAGCAACACATACAGCAAAGATATCATAGTTCTTAATACACATCTCTGTCCCCCCCCCACCATATCAGTGTGGTATGCTTGCTATGTGACTACTGCACATCTGTCATTTTGTGTTATTGGATATATCTATGCATGCTGTTGGACATGTTCCGGGATTGTGTGGACTATTACTACCCACATATATTCTATAACAGTGACACAATAGCATGTTTAGGTGATAGTTGCCAGCAAAACCACCTCTCTCACATCATCTGGCCATGTTACCAGGCCACATCACATGTGGGACCCATCCTGGGGCCTCCTCATCTACTGGTCTAGCACTACCTTCAGGTGGAACCACCTCAGTGGATGGTGACCCCCCCCCCGGGGGCACACACACAGACATGATCCTGTCACCCAAGGTCAGGTCCAAGGTCTTTTCCATAGGCGGCTCCACAGAAACTTGTGGGATGTGCTATAGCACCTTGAGGCCCCCATTGCACAATCACAGGGTCCACATGCTCTGCCTGCTCAGCCTCTAGGCCAGGTACCTTCAGGGCCATGGACCTGCTGTTGTGACTAACAATGGGTGGGAGCCTTGCTCCCATTGTTTCCATATGGGGGCTCATGGCGATTCCACATCACAGACCACACACACCATTCAGGGTGTTTACCCACCACATGTGTCATATACCACCCCTGTAGACTGTCCTCTATATCTACCAACCTGAACCACCTCCACAAATATATTTGCTATCCTTCCCCATATTCCCATTCCCTATTTCACAGACAAAGGCAATGTGGTCCCAACAAGGTGTTCACATGTGACATAACCGTCCATGTATATATCTGTGTGTATTGCTATGTGTGATGTTCCCTCACACATAGCATGCAGCACTGTGCTGGTAATATAGGGGACATGTATTTACATACATATGTGTGTGTGTATATATATGTAGACATACACACACACACACACACACACATATATATATATATATATATATATATATATATATATGTGTGTGTGTGTGTGTGTGTGTGTGTGTGTGTGTGTGTGTGTGTGTGTGTGTGTGTGTGCATGTGTAGATATATTTTATGCTGTATATATGTGTTTATATATATATATATATCTATATATATATATATATATATATATATATATATATATATATATATATATATATATATATATATATATATATATCTATATATATATATATATATATATATATATATATATATATATATATAAATCTACATATGGATATCTGTTCTATATATCTGTAGACATACATACATATATATATATATATATATATATATATATATATATATATATATATATATATATATATATATATAGATATATAGATATATATATAAATCTACATATGGATATCTGTTCTATATATCTGTAGACATACACACATATATATATATATATATATATATATATATATATATATATATATATATATATATATATATATATATATATATATATATATATATATATATATATATATATATAATATATGGTTCCACTTCATATCATCGAATTATCATTTCATTGAATTGCAAACCATCGAGACCAAATCGTCAAAAACCCATTTCATCGAAAACTCATTTCATCGAATCTCAAATCATTGAAACTATGAGCAACTACAAATAACATTCCACAATGTTCTTACTACATTTATGCAGGCAGCCCCTGCCCCAAGTGGGGGCTCCCCCTCACACCCCCCATAATTAAATATACCAACTCCAAGGTCGCACTACAGTGGGGTTAGGAAATTACCTTTTTCCCCCACTGTAATGCAACCTTGGAGTTGGTATATTTAATTACGGGGGGTGTGGGGGGTGGAGCCCCCCACATGGGGGGTGCAGGGGGGCTTGTCCCCGTGCATAAACGTAGTAAAAACATTGTGGAATGTTATTTGTAGTTGCTTCATAGTTTTCAATGATTTGAGATTCGATTAAATGGGTTTTCGACGATTTGGTTTCGATGGTTTGCAATTTAATGAAATGATAATTCGATGATATGAAGTGGAACCATATATATATATATATATATATATATATATAAATATATATATAAAAACATATATATATAAAAACATATATATATATATTATATGTACATATATACATACCTCAATATGGGGTACATTCAGATATCAGGTCCATAATCTCTAACTCTCCTTCCTGCACAGTTGCACTGATTTGCCTTGCTGCAACACAGACAGGTGCCACATATGGACACAGCTTAACATTAGGGGGGTATATATAGGGCCAGATTGCATGTAAGCCTATTACACACTTATGGCATTTCAGCATGCTACAATACATGTTAACCTGAGTATCCTGCAAGTGGTGGGCTCTGGAACCCACGTGTCCATCATTATGGCATTACCTCCACCACTAGCTATTGGCCACAGTAATATACATCCTTTCCATTACACAACACACACTATGTTGGCTAACATCTTGTCAGTCAGTGCTGCTCTGCACATTTGACGGGTATGGCTTACTACCCACAGGGACAGACTCTATTGTCTATAGCAGTTGTTCAACTGAACATCATTACAACAAGAACATCTGATGGCACATATATATCATTCCACATGATCTATCCCAGTATTATAGACCAAGTACTACAGTCAATTACATGCATATGTACTTCACATACCTGTTGTGGGAATTAGGTCTGTTTTGGATAGTTTCATTGTAGGAGTTTTTTTTTTTCTCCTTGGCTTTGGCCTTAGCCTGCTTTCTTTGTTTCTGTTTCAGTTTTGGTTGTTGTTCTGGTCCCTCTCTCTCCAGTAAATAGATTGAGCTGCTTGGAATAGATTCCAGCATGGCTTTTGTAGGTGATGCACATGATCAGGTGATGGCCTCTGCACCAATCAGTGTCCTCCACTTGCTACCTGCATGCAGCATGCTGTGTAGTATTTCCAATTACCACTGTCATGGCAACCCACTACTATAAATCCCTACATCATGTGTCAGTCTGTCTTTACTGTTGTACTACTTGAAGGCCTTGGCCTGGACAAGAACATATGTTATCCTTTCCAAGAACATATGTGATCTGTTTGATAGTTGCATTAGTCTGTTTATATGTATTTCAAAGTCTAAACAGCTATATGACATGGCATATACAACTGTCATAGTACACAAATAAAGCTTTCCCATGTGTGCAAACCTGTGTGTGGTGTTATATCCTTTGACCTTTCTTTGGGTATATGTTTCAGGCAACAATTGTCTTTTGTATGGGTGACTCATACAGTGTCCATTTGATAAGGTGGCAACTGTAGAAATGCTGGCTGTTCCGTATGGTGTGCACCCTCTAAATATATATCTTCCTATACATATATGTGTGTGTCTATGTGTAGTTACATATATATCTATTTATCTCTCTCTCTCTCTCTCTATATATATATATATATATATATATATATATATGTGTGTGTGTGTGTGTGTGTGTATATGTATCTTAGTAATGTTTATTGCTTCCACATTGTACATTCCCTATGGTAGCCAGACTGTACTGATGATACATTATTGTACCAGCCTGACATCATACAGGTGGGATGGATTACTTTTAACAACTTGCGCCCATGTTGTGTCGGGTCCTGGTTATGGGGCTTGCAACAGTTGGTATTGTATTATAGGGCAGACCTGTTTGGCTGGGGGGGGTGTAATATCAATACGTACAAGACGTATGTAGCTTGGGCCCCCTCACCCCCATTAACGGTGCCTGTGGTCATAAATGTATTTATGTTCTCTTTTATATATATACATATATATATGCAGACAAATATATCTATAGATGTATGCATATATATATATATATATATATATATATATATATCTATATATATATATCTATATATATATATATATATATATATATATATATATATATATATATATATATACATACATATATGGGTCTAGGACATTTCACTGAAACTCAAATGACTGAGCACAAATCACTGAAAGCACAATTCACTGAAAACTCAATTCACTGAAACACATTTCACTGAAAGTTATATATGGCCTTTTCCCTACTGCAGTGCAACCCTGGAGTTAGTATATATAGAAAGGGGGTGTGTGGGGGGCACTGCCCCCCACATCGGGGGGGTGGGAGGCATAGCCCCCCACATATTTTAAGTATATATTATGTTCAGAAAAGTGTAATATATTGAAATTGCAAGTATTCATGTATATAGTTCAAAATATTTAAAATATGTGGGGGGCTATGCTCCCCACACCCCCCGATGTGGGGTGCGGTGCCTCACGCACCCCCCTTACTATATATACAAAATTCCAGGGTCACACTACAGTGGAGAAAAGGCCATACATAACTTTCAGTGAAATGTGTTTCAGTGAATTGAGTTTTCAGTGATTTGAGCTTTCAGTGAAAAGTGCACACTAATTTGATATACATACACACACACATTATATTGTAACCTGTTAGTAAGTTTTTTGCTGACTGTAATGGGACTTTGTTACATTTTATTCACTGAGGAGCTTTCTTCCCTGGGTCTCTGCTGAAAATGAGCCATAAGCTCAGTCAAAATAACGCGGTTACCACATGTAAAATAAATAAATACATAAATAAATATATACATCTTCATGTTTAAATACATTTCCTGTACTGTAGAATGACTGTGCTGGATGATATGTTTGTGAAAACACCAGGATTATGTATATTTGACATGGCTTAATAATAAATCACTTTAGTTATTGTCTGCAGGGTTCTGGGTTTGAACCTTGCAGAGGCTGTTTATTTTGTTGCTAAGCAGAACAAGGGCTATTGGATACAGAGTAATTAAGGCACTTTTAAGCAGCTGTAAGTGGGCTTGAGCGGGTTTGCATGGATGTAAGCAATGCTAACTTCCGGTTACAGTTTCTTATACTGATTTAGCTTCTCAATTGCTTAACCTGTGTAGGCATTGCTTATCCCCATGCAAACAAGCTTAAGCCCGCTTACTGCTGCTTAAAAGTGCTTACTCCCGCTTACTCCTGTTCTAATTTCTTTAAAAGAAATGAAAAATGGTTAATAGGAAAGTGATGAAAAAGAGGCATAAGTAGGGAAAGACAGTAGGGAAAATAGTTAGGGGATGGGCAGGAAGGGTGTAAGGAAGGTCCATAGCTGCCCATTTCTTCTACAGCAACAGCTGTTCATATACACTGAATTTGGAGATAGATTTGGACACTCATACCCCTGAGAGACGAGTGAGGACAACAATATGTTGTTAAGCCAATTAGACCAGATTACATATGTCGAGTGGAGACGTGTACGAAATGGACAACTATGTATGGGGCAAATTTTTTTTTTTTTTGGGAACAGATTGCAGTTTTTTTTTTCAGGTGAGAGTGGGATGTTTGGGAGGGATAGTAGACATATTTGGGGAGGTAGGTTGAGTAGGTTAACAGACAAGACAAACTAGATGCATACAGGGGTGGTATATGACACATATGAGTGGTAAACACCTTGATGGGGAGAGGTGTTTGGAAATTGGAAGCCCATGAGCCCCCTAGTGGAAACAGTGGGATTAAGGTCCTCACCCATGGGCTGTCACCACTGCACCTTCACAGCCCCGAAGGTGGCTGTGCTGGGGGCTGAGTAGGAGGGCCAGGTCAACCCTCTAGTTGTGGCACATGGCCCTCAAGCTGGTGTAGTAGATCTCTGACCTCCCTGCGGAGCTCGCTATGCACCACGACCCAGACCTGGCGATGGCTGACAGGTTCCTGTCTGCACCCACTCCTGGTGGGGGTGAGCCCCATCCCCTGTAGCAGTTCCACATGAAGGTGGTGCAGTACCAATAGACGAGGAGGTCCTAGGATAGGCCCCAGACGTGCTGGTGCCTGGTGCCATGGCGAGCTGAGGTGGAACAAGTGGGCCCGCCAGGATCAGCCTTCCCAAACGTGCTATGGTATTTAAATTTTATCAACATATGTGGGTTTGTAATAGTCAACTCAGTCAAGGATTTGGTATAACAGCATGAAATTTATATTCCCATTAACCCAAACACCAGATATGGAACAGTTGCATAGCAAACAGAACGCATGCATATATGGGACCACAGTGGACATTACAACAGCATGCAGGTACATTGAAGGTAGCATGCCACCAATGTGGTAGTATTTCAACATAGCACATGCATAGGAAAAAATTTAAATAATTATCAAACAATAGAACATATGTTCCAACAGTAGAGTTAATTCAGCACATACCGAATGAGTTGTGTATTTAGTTTATTGTTGCAGATATGGTGGGGGGGGGGGGGTGTCAATTAACAACTAGTATATTCCTGTAGTTCACATTACTTTCCTAGTCAGTGCTGTGATCTGTACCTTATAGGTATTAGTACACTACCCAATTGCCTTAGTTTGGACAGTGGTATGGCTGTCGACAACTATATACATGAACTGAGTTTTACCTGCAGTATACACCTCTTACCTGGGATACCTGTGGAGGTATTGTTTGCTTACACTACCTAACTGTTTCTACATAAACTCCCAGATTCCAGGTTGATGTTATGCACATACCTGTCCATCTCTTTTTGCACACACTCTGAGCATATCTTCACCACATGCAGGTGAACCGGGACATATTTTGACTATTGCCCTCTTAAACCTTTAGCGACTTGTACTATGACAGGTTTATTTTTATTTGACATTTTCCAGATAAGTAGAGGTCTGTCAGTTATATGACATGAAATGCTGCCTACATGTCAGAAAGTAGCACACTGATATGGCAGAGGGACAGGATAACAGCCAGGAGATATGGGCTGAATAACTGGACATTCTGGACATTTCTCTACACTTGTGGGGTATGATTCTGCATATAGCTTACTACCACTCCCAGGATTCGAACCATGGCCGTGGCTGCTAAAAATAAAACAATACCCATCACAGTTGAGTGTGCTATATAGATAGTGCTATGTATCTTTTGTCTGATTTCTGTTTATAATTCTCCTGTAGTTTTACATTCTGACCTTGTAATTACAACACTCATATACAGGATTTCCTAGACAGTTGTGTTATGTAGCACAGTGTGGGTGACAGTGATGAGTAATACCTTATTATTTTGAGCAGCTGCAACACTAACAATGCCATACAATACCAGAGTAAACAGTACCAGTACAGGGTATCAATCTTTTATTTATAGGCACAGTGTTCGTATCTAACAGACCTGTGGGAGCAATGTCTGTTAGCACTACCTGAATGTTGCCACACAAATTACTGGTTTCCACATTACTATTATGCACATACATCTCACTCTGTTACTGTACACACTCTGGTCACAGCTTGATAACATGGGGGTGGAGATGGGACATACTTGGTTAATTATTCTCATAACATTTTGGGGAGTCGCTAGAGTGACAGGTTTGTTCTTATAGATGTCTGACAATCAGTTGTATGTCTTGTTTGCTACCTAAATGTCCAGGATCATCCCACTGATTTGCCAGGGTAAGAGGGTGACAGGCAGCAGCTATGGGCCGATTTACTAGACATTCTGAACATATCTGTACAGTTGTGGGGTATGATTCTGCATACAGCCTACTACTACTACTCCCAGGATTTGAACTATGGCTGTGTGTGCAAAAAATGCAACAGTTCACGTCACAGCTGTGTGTGCTATTTGGATTTTGTTGTCTGCCTTTTCAGTGTTTTCTGTCTAAGTCTCTCTCAGTTGTACTATTTGACCTCTTTGGATTACAGCAGTCACATACAGACATTCCTACACATTTTATTTATGTAGCACAGTGTGGGTAACAGTGCTTACTACAACAGTACTATTAAGTGATTGCAACTCTATATTACCATATGATACCAGAGTGAACACATGCAGACCAGCAGTTAGACCTTTATTGTCACGCTATTATGCTTTTATTTACATACAACCTATGAGACTCGTCCTGCCCTATTCTCTGGTGTATGCAGTACATGCCTTAAACAATACAGGTTTTGCACAGGCAATTCATTTACTACTACTTTTAGATTTATTTTGTATGACAGTACATGCAAGAGTATTACTAACCTGCCTCGCATCTCAACCACTGCAGTCTACAGTCATGGGCTTCCTGGTTCACAGCCCACTCACCTGCTGCTGTGAAAGACATATGAGGAATATTTAGCCATACCTATCCATAATATACATGAGCTGTCAATTATTAAACCGGTAGTGGACTGATACTTGCACACGTCTGGGACATCACCTGTCCTACTAGCCTCTTGGATCCACTGATCCAAGAGATCTCCTTTTCTCTGCTTCAGGTCAGCATAGTGATGCCTGACCTGCTCACCAGTTTGGGATATGCCAGTGGCACAGGTGAGGTCAGGGGCAAGATGGTCCCAGGCTTCTGCTTTGTATTGGGAAACTTGGTACTGGCCCTACAGCAGTCTCTGATCATGGTCTTTCACAAGGAGGCCTGCTATGACTCTGGACTTCTAGATGCCCCAGTGCTGCGCCCGAAAGTGCACACCCTCTCCCATTCCAGACATAGTGTCTACAAGAGGATGCTACAACCAGTTATGAGATGTATTCCCACCTGTTGGGTTTAAATAGGGCCGGTTTCTCACACTTTGCCATAATCGGATGGTTTTGAAAATGCTAAGCTATGGGCAAACCTGCTTACCTAAGGTTGGCATTGCTTAAAGGGCTATACCAATGGGCAGACTGAGTTAGCTGGCCTACACATTACTTACACCTACTAAGATGGTATGTGTAATGCTTAATGTTGCTTAACATTTAATTTGCATTATATTTGCATTTTGACATTGATTTATTATTCATTACTTGTTATATATGTGTTTGGTATCCATGATTCATGTGTAAATACACTGTATGGGGTCCTTGTGTTTATTAGGGGATTTCAACACTTTATTACAATGATACCTCACATCTGGGCTTAATGCAGTACTCCAGTTCATATATTTATGTCCTGTAGTAGGTTATACAATATAAAACTGTATATAGATTCTTTCACATGTTCAGTTTGTATTTCCTACAGTGTGGATCTGTTTGGTGATACCTCAATCGTATGGACTGCTGTGATGGCTTAGTGATTAACTACTATGACAGTAGTATACAGGGTCTTGAGTTCAAGTCCTGCAAAGGCTAATTTTTTTTTTCTGGCCAGAACAGTGGCTGATGCATACAGAGTGATTAAGGCACTTTTAAGCAATTGTAAGCGGGTTTGCATGGATTTGCATGAAGGTAAGCAATGCTAACCTCTAGTTAAGTATGCTTACAGAGAGTTAGCTTCACTATTGCTTAACCTGTGTGCGCATTGCTTACACCCATGGAAACGGGCTTAAACTCGCTTACTACTGCTTAAATATGCTGACTCCCACTTACTACTGCTTAAATATGCTTACTCTTGCTTACTCCCGCTTACCATCGCACTAATTTAGACAGTAATGTATATTTGTTCCTGGGAAGGTGGTGGATTCGGAAACTGCATGGATTTATCATTCATTACACATTTTACCTTCCATTTGTATCCCTGATTCCTGTGTACATATACTGTATAGGGCACTTGTGATTATCTGTGGACTTTACAACATTATGACAATGACACCTCACATCTGCATTTAATGCAGTACTCCAGTTCACATATATATGTTATGTTGTAGGTTATGAAACAGAATAAATTGATCATAAAGTGATTTGACATGGAAAATGGATTGTACTAGAGTGGGACTCAAACTGGGAATGATTGCTTGTAAGCCGAATGCTCTGCCCATTACACTATTGCTGTACTGCTTCATTTGCATATATCTTGATTTTTATCTTCTTGTGCTTAACCATAGCTAAGCAATGGGAAAACTCCTGCAACTATGGTTAAATATAAACTGTTTTATATAAAAAAACACTTCTTTATATTTAATATTTTAACTATTGCTGTTGTAAACTTGGGGGGATGTTGCTGGGGTATGCAAACACCTATGAGCAGTCACGCTCATTCTTATTCATACACTGCTGTTTTTCATTGCAGAGGCATGTATACTCTGAGAGCTCTGCTCTCAGACATGCCCCCTGCACTCATACACACTCCATGTCCATTTAGGAGCTCAGGCAGTGCACCTTCATTGATATGCATGGCTTGCTGCCATCCTGCTCCTAAACAGCCACTTCCTTGCATGACTAAGCTAGTTCTGCATGGAAGAATAGTGAATCCGGGGTTTGGTCCTTTATGACAAACAAGAAATATTCTAAAAGAGTGATTGGTAGATCCATTTCATAAGCTAAAAATGAAAGCTGTAATAAAGCTTTTCTGGCCATAAATTGAACAATGCTTTACACTTTCATGGCTTCACTGTTGCTCTAAATCACTTCTTAGACATTCCTTCACAAATTCTACTGTATTCCATAGTACCAGAATACAAAGGTGATCACCCCCTTTCAATCTATCTTTCCTGTTTTAAAAATAGTGACTCTCCACTAAATCTTAACTTTTTAGACAGGTAAAACTTAAGTTACCTACTTTCACATCTAACTTCTCTAGTGCACACTGCAGTGTTTAGGATAAACCATGTTTTTTTTTACATCTTACCTTTAAGCATCCCTGTAACTAGCACTTGCTCTAATACCTGCTGGAAAGCACTAGGAAGTCTTAAACTGATACAAGCACTCAACTGTCCTTATTAATAAGGAGAAATTAATCATAGGCACTAAACAGCCTATAATTGCAAAGTACCTTGCTAAGGTAAGGGAAACAGCTCCTGTACTTTAAAAAAAAAAAAAAAAAAGCACCAAACCAGGCATGTCCAAGGGTCAGCTTCCATTGATTTCTCCTGTCCACCTGGTGAATCTGGGCATACTGGGGCAATGCAGCAATTGCCTCATGTACACAGACAACTCTCTCCTCCTACCACCTAACACTACAACCTGTGAGAGATGCACTTACATAGCCAAACTGGAAGCAACGCTCTCTCCGCCCAAGATTGTGCTAGACAGTCAAGAGGAGAAGGTTAACACCTGCACTACATCTCAAGCAACACATAGCCCTTCTAAACTACCACCAACACCCACACATAGCAACACTAAATCTACATATGCAAAGGTCCTTAACTGTAACCTGCCCAAGCAACAAGGACCTCCGAAGCTGAAACACAAGCAAACACCAATCACAACCAAAGTGTCACATAGCTCAGAACACCAGTGTGCCACCCAGCAACAGCCCCTAAGGCAAGACAATGTACCTAATACTTTAATTATAGGTAACTCTATAGTCAGGCACACTTATGTCCCTCTCACCAGGCTGAACAAGGAGAAAATTACAGTGAGCTGCCTGTCGGGTGCCAGGATCCTCCACATAACTCATGCACTCAAGTCACTCCACAACAAATACAAATATGAGTCTGTCATTGTCCATGTTGGAGTGAATGACTTGAGACGTACCTCCCTGGACTATGTGAAAAGAGACATGGAAGAGCTCTCAGATCATGTGGCCCAGGCAGGTATGATCCTAGCCCTGAGTAGCATCCTGCCTTTGCCCAGAATGATACCACAATATAAGGACAAAATGATTGACTTCAACAATTGGCTAAGCTTCTGGTGTCACTCAAAGGGGATCCAGTATCTGTCTGCCTGGGATGACATGATTGACAGACCACAATGCTTTGCCAGAGATGGTCTGCACCTGTCGCCCCTGAGATTCAGGTTACTGGTTAAGGCTCTTGCCACCCCTATAGTGCCTTTATTAGGCAAAGTTCAAAGGAGAAAACCACCACCATAGCAGGTACAAGCATGCAAAATCTGAAGGTAATGTTACTCAATGCTAGAAGTCTAAACCTCAAAATGCACTCTCTCGGGGCACTCCTAAAAATGGAGAACATCGATATCTGTGTGGTAACTGAGACCTGGTTCAAGGCTCCAGAGAGCACCCCTGCAATACCAGGCTACAACTCTTACCACACTTTTCAGCAACCAAAGCAGGATCGAAACACTAAAGGTGGAGGAGTGTCCATATTCACCAAGGATATTCACACCAGGTTAGTTGCCCAACACAATGTGCCTGAAATTCTCCAGGTGCAACTAACACTATGTAAGACTGCAATCCAAATTATAGCTTGCTACAGATCCCCCACCATGCCCCAAGATTCTCACTACACCTTTCTAAACATACTGGAAAATATTAATATACAACCAAACACCCTAATACTGGGTGATTTCAACTACCCTGCCATTAACTGGGAAAACTACTCATGCACCAACACCTTTGCCAAACAGTTCTTGGAATTCATAAATTCCAATGCCCTGGATCAACTAATCCATAGTCCCAGCAGGGGCTCCAATATCCTAAACCTGGTCATTACCAACATGGGAAATCAATGCTCCACACCTATGGTCACCTTCTCGTTGGTCAGGTCAGACCATAAGCTAATCACCCTTAACATCCACATCCCACCCCTCAGTAAGGACACCTCCATAAAAAACTTCTCCAAGGCTAACTTCATGCTACTCAAGTCAGAAGTTACAAACTTCATGACACCCATGCAGATGGGAACTAAAAGTTCAACTGCTGAGTCCTACACTAAGGCACTGTACGAGCATATCCACTCGTACATGAATCATGCCATCCCAAATAGAACCAAGATGTTCTCCTCCAAAAAAAGGAAGCCAGTCTGGCGGTCCCCTGCCATAAACAAACTTTACAACAAAAGGAAAAAAAAACTGTTGCAGAAAACAGGAAAATCCCAGGATGCAAAAAACTCCCTTACCAGCCTCAGTAAGAAGCTGAGATCCCTCATAAAATCCTCCAAAGCTAGTTACAAAAATAAAATTGCCAACGATTCCAAAGACAACCACAAGGCATTCTATAACTATGTCAAGAATCTAAATGGCAATGCTCAGATCTGCTCTGAGCTACAACAGAATGGCATTAAATATACTGATCCCAAGGATATTGCCAATATCCTGGCAGATCGATTCAGTGCCAGCTTCACCCCCCCCTCTCATCCCTTAAATGGCCCATCTCAATACTGAAAGATTGCCAAATTCCAGTAATAATGGCCACAGGTAAAAAACGCACTTTCCAAAGCTAAGAATACAGCATTCATGGGACCAGATGACATCCCAGGCCGTGTACTACATGAACTACAAAATGAACTGGCACCTCACCTAAGTGTCATGTTTAATCATACCCTCACCTCAGGCTTCATGCCCAATGAGTGGCGTACAGCTACAGTTATCCTGCTCCACAAGGGGGGATCCACCTTGCATCCCGGGAACTACCGCCCCATCAGTCTGACGAGCCTGATCTTCAAGTTCATGGAACGTATTATCATGGAACTTATAAACAAAGACATTGGCAACCTTAAAACACTGGATCCCACAAAATTTGGGTTCGTGAAGGTCCAATCTTGTCTCCTGAACCTTACTGACTTCTTTGAATCAGTCTCCAGAGCCGTGGATGAGGGTAAGGCAGTCCACACAGCCTATCTGGACCTCGCCATGGCCTTTGACACCATCCCCCACTCTGGAATCATAGATAAACTTACTAAGCTGGGTATTAATCCCTACATCACTCAATAGGTTGCCAAATGGCTTACTGACAGAACCCACACTGTAAAAGTAGCTGACTCCAAATCCAGCTCCAGACAAGTGACAAGTGGTGTACCTCAGGGTTCAGTCCTGGGACCTCTCATGTTTGGCATCTACTTCTCTGAAGTACAGGCCAACACTAAGGGACTCTGGCTGACAAAGTTCGCAGATGACTGCAAACTGGGAGCCATTATTGAATCCCCAAATGATGTGGATACTCTACAAAAGGGCCTTACAGAAACAGATGCTTGGTGCCAGAGCCATGGGCTCAAGCTTAATGCCAAGAAATGTATAGTTATCCCCTTTGGGAAAAAACATGTACCCATGAATTATCACATAGGAGGCAGTACACTAAACACGTTAAGTGTGATAAGTGGACAGTGGTCTCACCTTCAATAACCACATCGCCACAACAGTCAGGAAATCCTTCTATGTGGCACACCTCATTACTAAGGGCTTTTCATCCAGAAAAAAGGAGGTCATTGTTCCACTGTACTCATCCCTCATTAGACCCATTATAGAATACAACACCCCATTTGGTATGTACCTCTCAAGACATCTGCAACAACTGGAAAGGCCGCAGAAATACCTCAGTAAAACAATCACAGGCCTAAAGCAGATGCCGTATGCTGACCGCCTTAAAAAACTCCAGCTATACTCTGTCACATATCATCTACTCCGAGGCCATCTCTGCTTAACATACAAGGCCATGTCAAACTCAGAGCTGTTGGACATGCTACACTTAAATAAATCCCAATCCCTCAGAGCTACATGCTCCAGGGATCTAAATCTTGTCATCACAATAAACAAAACATGCTGGAGGGATAGGTTCCTGACCCAGAGACTCCCCAGACTCTGGAACAGATTACCCATACATGTCAAGCAGAGCACCTCTTTGGCCCTTTTCAAAAGGAACCTTGATGACTGGATGGGAGAAAATAAATTCATCCTGGGGGTCACGTTAGTCACCCTGCTAGACAGGGGTCCAGGGAAGTAAAAAGTGTGGGAAGAAATAGCCAGG